>NW_027286752.1:10227500-10322500 GCF_022747635.1 Hetaerina americana
ATTTTGCACGTTATCAGGGTTTTCAATTTCTTAAAAGTTGTTCCTTGAAATGTCGCACCCTGAGCAGTTTAATCTTGGGTGATTTCGTGAAACAGTCTGAAAAGCAAAGCGGCTAATAAGAGGGCCATGGTTTCCGCCGTCGTCAATCCTAATTAGAGAAAGTCAGCAAGCAATATCATCTCCATTCGGAATCTTGGCTTATCTATGTATTTCATTCAAGTGAGAATGAGATACTGGCAGGAGAAATGTGTTTATCTCATGGTCACTCATAATTACCTCTGCATTACTGTCGTGACCGTTTCAAATGAAAATATTTACAAATTCTAGATCTAATAATTTACCTCTTGTGTAAAGTAAGTTCAAGATTTTAAATAGAAGTACTTGAGGAAAAGGTTTTCTTGAATTGATGAAGAGAAATATGCCTCCAACCGGGAGTTAGGAGAATTTTCATACTGTTGCCGCGTTCCGGTAGTCTCCGGGAAGAATTCAGGAAAGTTGGCACGCCCACAGAGAATGCACCTAACTTTTCCTGGCCTGGTCGCTTCAATTGCTAGCAAAAAGTTTAAAAAAAGCTACGGTTGAATCTAAACCCAAATAATTTAGCCTCTGCGTCAACATGCATTTTTAATGTTGACATGGAGTAACAAACGATAAAAGTAGATTATATAAGTTCACATTATATTTGTAACATCACAGTCATGTCGTATTTACCTAAAGGGCTAATTTGATCAGAGGACGACTCCTTCTGGGGTGCGTTCAATCCCCTCTCTCTCTGTGTACGGTATCGATAGACGTTATTAATTATTACTATATATTCTACCTTTGGCAATACTTTATATGAATATAATGTATTGCCAATATGAATATAACGTCGATATTATTATACTTCGAGGGCAAATATTTAAAAATGGCAAATCCATATTTACTTCGTGACACCGATTACTCGGAACTTTATATTTCATGAAGATATCGTAATAGATTATCAATGACGGTTTCCTAACGTCTTGGTGACAAGTAAATGAAGACTCACGAATGTCCTGTTTTGTAAAACATGCGCGCAGTTCAGAGGCTACATCCAAAAGAAGGCGCTCGAGGGGCGTGGAAAACTTATTTTACCGAAACCCTGACAATCTCGTTCAACATTTATCACTGGACAATCAGTTAATTTTTGAAAATAGCCATTATTTCTCTGTCAGTTTTTATTTATTGCAGTGCATATTTTTATTCATAAAGTTTATTAGTTTTGCGATCCATTAATTACTGAGAATTGAGCCAAAGACTAGTGTAATTTCAGCTTGAATGCTGAATGAACTCCCTACGTGCGGAACACGGAAATATCACTTTTCACTAAGCAATCTGATACGTAGAATTATCAGTTTTAGCCAATGTAATTAAAAGATACCTGTACTTAATTTTTTCCATCCAAAGATGACATGCCATTTTGATAAGAATTAGCTTTCATAGGCGGGATATCTTTACGGTAAAGAAGCAGGAGCAGTGGTGATGGTGACCACCATTGGTGAAAAATTTCAAGATGACCTTTGAAAAGCTGATGATTCAACATAACAGATCCATGCATAATTTAAAATTGTTTTTAAAAGCAATTGGCAGTCATCTAAGAAGGCAAAATTTGCCAAAATCCGATAAATCAAAAGGCAAAATCTTGGATACATTTTTCCCGAGTTTTCATTCTTGACTTTTAAGGAGCTTACACACTTTCTCGCATTCTCGAGGAACCAATTTTGAAATGTGGTTCATACTTTGAACGGAGATTATGCAAAAAGATTTTCATATATTCTCTTGTGGGTCGACAAATATTCAAAGAGTGCATATATATATTTTGTGTGCTTACTCCGGCATACGTATCTTGCCGCTTACGGCTTTTGCATGGCTCTACTACGTTCATTTTTGAGTCATTGACCTCAGAAAAGTGATTTTTTATAAGTTTTACTTTTTTTAATGAGACCTTAGCAAAAGTCCTCATCAATGATATGCCTTTAGTGGGAACCTTTTTCTTTTATAAAATGCAGTCTCCAAGAAGAATTCTAGGGCATCATTATTCCAATAGCTCGTCTTATTTTGTCCGTAGCTTTCGTTAGTAAATGCCATCTAGGAAACCGTCTACCTTTATTGAGTTTTGCTCGATATACACGTATATCCTGAGTACTGTGTATATTTCGTGAGGTATTAACGGTATTGTGAGAATGTGGGCAAATGACGTTTGGTTTGTTACTTTTCTTTGCCATATTTGCCCTGCAGACTCATGGTTAAGTTAATCCAAAAAGTATTTATAAGATTTCTGCAATCATCTTTCAGATTTTTCAAAATAATAAGGAAATTATCATTTTTGGGACTAGCTTAGATGTGCCACAGTTTGGTTGCCTTTTATAAGATGTCGATACAATATTTTTATAATGAATTTTATTTACTTCGTTTAAAGAAAATGAGCCACGTTTAAAGGAAAATAAAATCTTTTTAATATTTTGCGAGCTCTTTGCGATGTGCTAAACTTAAGGATTGGTGACTCTTTGGCGATAAAAAGTCATTGTGTGAGCCATTATCATTGCTTTCTTACGACTACCATGGTGAGAAAGGAATTTTCTGCATTAATTAATGCCGATCACCAAACGAGAAAGGTATTTAAAGAGAGTGGAGCTCGTTGGCCGGCATTTAATTTTAAACTTCCTTATTCATTCAAGATATTATGCGTAAAAACTTCGTATATGTCTGTACTCTCGAATAAGGCGATAAAATTCTCCGCGGTGGTCCAGCGAATCTATTTGGGTGGAAATTTTGAAGAACCAGTCCTCTCGTGTGAGTATCTCGTTCCCAAAGTTATAAATTCCTCTTAATCTTCCATTTTTTTATGACACTAAATCTCCTGGGTAATGTTTTTCTTTCCGTCCCCCCTGTCCATCCCTTTTTATTCATTTTCGATCCCCCGGAGCGCCTTCCACAATCTTGGCGCGCGCCCCCTTTGGCGGTTCCGAATTCTGGATTCGACCGCGCCCACGAGAATGTTGCCTCGTCAGCTGAGTGCCCCACGGCGGCCCGGCTAGTTGAAGGGAGGGACTGCCCCACGGAGGGCGGCGGCGATATATATATATATATATATATATATATATATATATATATATATATATGTATGTATAAGAAATTGGGGGAATCGAGGGTGGGGGGGGCGCGTCAATGGGGCACGCCTTACGCCAAGTTTCCCTTATTTTATTTCGGTGGGGTGGGGTTTTAAAAGCTGATTCTCGACGGGAAAATATGCATAAAAGTATTACAATTTTGCTGAAAGTTGCATCATAAAGCAGCAACCTCCCACCCACGGCTTTTTTTCAACACTAGCGTAATGTATTAGATTCGGAATAAGTAGAATTGCATCTTGAATAGATATATTTTTCAAACTGTAGGTATTTATTTCCAGTGCGACATTATTGTACGGCCCCATCTCTCTTGATTACCCTGTCTTCTAATTTTGCAAAAATAATATTTAAAAAAAATGGCGAATTTTGTATTTTTCTGGTAGACATCTTTCTCTAAAATCAATACTCCTTTGCCCCTCGAGTATATGACCAACAGGTAGGTGCCTGCAGCTTGGTGACGTAATAATTGACGACGACTAATGCGGTTTCCGGTCTGCAATCTTAGAGGGAAAAACTTTTCTAGACTCTTGAAAAGGAGAAAGTGGGCATTCTTGGAGCGGAGAAATAAAGTCATAGTAGACCCACTGCAATAAATTATGACGAAGCAAGGATTCATGGTGTTATAAATCATGTTAACTCTTTATTACGGGTATAACTTACACCCATGAATTGTGCCTATTTCATTGATAATCTTACATTATTTTATGTGTATTCACAGATTTTGTAATCGAACATAATTTCTTTTGGAATATTATATGCGATAAATTATGATGACCCATTCATCGTATTCTTGAAAGATTTATGATAAATTTTGATACATAGAAATTTCTTCTTTAATTTGGCGAAAATATCGTAGGCATACGCATATGCGACGTATTTTCAGAGTGATACTTGCTGATTATAAGTTGAGGTAAAGGCTGCGTAGTTTATTATTTAACGTGACTCGATTCTCATTAACGGAAATATTTCCTCCCTCCTATTACATTATTATTAACTGTTTCAACCACTAAAGCTGGTTGCCACCATAGTTATTTTATGAAAAGAACAATTTAGAAGGATGCTGGTCCATTGGAATTATGGCCAACCTAATTGAATGGCATATTTTGTTTAAAATACTAAGTTACCGCATCCACATCTTATTCATCCAATTAAGTTCAGGTCATTCAGTGGTATTTTTTCTAATATAATTTAAAAGGAGATGATTTATGACTATTACCTACTGCAAATAGTACTTTAATACTACCTAATATATTGCATTCATAAAGCTTCTTGTAATTTCAGGATTTTTTATCGGGAATATCCCCAAAATAATTTAATGAAAGCTGTGCAGTCATGTCGTTAGTTTCGCAGGTAACCGTCATTTTTAGGATTCCTGAATGAGCGCCTGCCTTAATTGATCCCTATTACCGAACCAGAGTGTCATCATATGATGAAGGCTCAATGATAAGGCGCTCAAAGGGATAAAAATTTCAATGAAATAATGTTTTTCCCGCAGTATAATATAAGTTCCCTTACTCCGTTCGTTTTGGTGCATTGGAATATTTTTTGCGGGTAGTGGACTACTTGTGAGTGGCCAATTATGAAACAGAAAGGATAAAAAATAGACTGAAGAGAAATGTCATTTTCGATTATACCTTTACCGAGTTTGTAAGGGTAAGCCTAGAGTATGAAGTGTACCCATAATACCTACTCGTAATTAGATTAAAATCGTAGGGTTATGCTTGCATAAATTTCTGCTCTTGTCTACATGCAAATAGTGGGAATCGCAAACACATGGTAACACAATTTAAAATATATAATTTACTCGTAATGAGCCTAATCGCTTTAGGAATTACTGTTATACATGACCTATGCCTCAAAATCGAGATAATTTTCATTTAAATACCACGACCACTGCTTTCTCTTGATAATTCTAATAATATTTCGGATGCAACTATAATAACTCCGTAGTTATAAGTTATGCATATACAGTCTTATCTTCTCCTAAAAGTAATTATAACTCCGCTGAATCTTTCGATTTTTCTCGCAGCTTCGGCGATATCCTCTCACGTCACATATCTTGTAGGTGGTGCATACTTCAGTTCCAACGTAACCTGCGCGGTGGGTAACGGACTAGTCATCACAGGGCTCTCGATAATAAACTATAACGAAGGATTTAATAAAGCTCAGCTCTGTCTTCCGGGAGGGCGTTTCCCTCTTCACCGCTGATGTTTCATCTTAATTTCTTCTTTCCAAAGTTTGTAGACTATGGGATTCCGCCCAAGTCTTTTCTTAGATGGAGTATAGAGAATGCCTGTTTCATCCGCCCCGTTTAATGTTGCGCCCTGCCCCAACGAGGAGGCTTGGTTCTCATGGGCAGCATATTTAGCGGGGTGGACCCAATATATATTATTATAGAAACATATATTCAAATCAAAGAACTGTTATTTCAACGAAATTAGTGCCTAGTTCTCTACGCATGCCATGTCTAATTTGAATGGCGATTAGGGAGGTAAATGATAAGTTTCATATCAACGATTCGGGTCTTTAAACTATTCAGGCAGTTTTTCAGCCTCTCCTTACGTAGTCTCGTCGCATTCATGTTGTTGCACATTGAAGTTTAAATTGTGATATGTTAGAGTAGTGCTTATGGAAAAGCAAGAGTTTTATATGAGAAACACAGGGAACGACGTGTAAACTGCGGCGAACCGAGTAAACATAAGGAGAAAATTTTAATTGCACTAGTTCACGGGAGAGCGTCTATCGACGTCTAGCGCCATGATGGCGGCCCGAACGGCCAACCGCAACCCTTAGCGAGTGCCGTGTGTTTCCTCCGAGCTCTGCTCCGCTCCAAAGTGAATGCATAAATAAACGCCCATGCATGCACCTGTATGCAGACCAAGCAAAATTAATGCGGCAGCTGCTTCGCGAAAAGAATCCTCCACTTCGATAATGGCCCCTTGAGCGCTCGCGTACCACACTTGAAGCCGACTACACACGCTATTCAATATAACGACGCGTAGACGGACACGCCACGACGGCGTCCCGCGGGGACGGAGGCAATGGATGGCCGGGGAAAGCGGCCCGGCGACCGATGGCATTCCAATCGCATCGCTCCAAGTAGGAAGAAGGCGCTGCTGCTGCATTGTTGGACATGGAACGAAAGGCCGGGAAGGAAGCGGGGGTGGCGGAGGAGGAGGTAGTCCGGGGTGGAGAAAGGGAGGGTTCTAGGCCAGAGACGATTGTCTGGCTGGCAAGTGTATTCCAGATCGGGACATCGAGGATCTGTTGGCTTTGAGCGCTCCGCACCGCCCCCCTCCCCGGCCTCCGCCAACAGCGTTTCCTTTCTAGCCCACATCCTTCATCTCACTTCCTTCGATGCTCCTCGAGGGTATCACCCGTCGAATCTCAGCTTGACAGCACGCTCGCACACGCCACGACAGACAGAGTTCTACATATTGTGGCTTCGAATACGTAGCTTTCATCTGTCGCCTGGGTTCTTCAAATTCGAGTGAGAAAATCGATATATATATATATATATATATATATATATATATATATATATATACTCATACACATTGATTTGCACTTTATTCACTTGATTCGCAAAGATTTGTCCGCCGTTTGGCGGGATTACAAGAATAATAACTGTTTAATATTTACAAGAATAATTACTGTTCATCGGCCGTGGAAGATTAGGTTAATTTGGACGTCCATCGTCCCTGACCTTATGCTTGTTTTTACTGGTAATTTTCGTCATCATTCGTATATATAACTGCTAAAAATGCAGAAGAAACACTAAAATAACTAATTAGTGTGATTTCTAGAGTGTTCCCATATGCTAATTGTATTCTTCTGAGTAAATGTTTAAGATGTGGTCGGCGGACGAACAAGGTTGAATAGAAATTTTGAGTTCAGAGATTGAGTTTTGTGACAAAATATTGCAAATCAGTGGAGAAATTTTATGAAAATATTTACTACAAATAATTTTCACGCAAGTGAATAATTCCCTATTAATTTTTTGGTTGGGCTAATGAGTTAAAAGTAAATGATCATTAATAAAATGCATTTATTGACAGTGATAAAAGTGAACGCATTGAAAGCAATTATAATTAGACAGTATACATTAATTGTGTTTAACCCTATATTATTTTAACGCAATTTTTTTAACTCTTACAATTAACTACCAAAGAGTGTAATTTAACCTTACCAATTTTGGAATCAACGTAAGTGATTTTATGATTGAATAGCGGAGTGCATTTTTAAATGTCATCATCATTTTACGTATTCATCGAGTGAAGCCTTAATTTAATGAGATATTCCTGAAGTAGGTCACGAAAGCGAGTTATTTCGAAAAAATTAATCCTTCAAATGCAAAAGACTGAAGGATGAATAATGAGTAAAAAACGGTTCAGTAACGTTCTAAGCAAACATTGCTTTCCATTAATGAACTCTCGACGACTAAAAAATATCAAGCAATAGAATCTTGTCGATTAATCAGTATTCAAGACGGATTACGGTTTTAGAGGGGATATAGCGATGGGAAATAAGAAAAAGAGGCATTGTTGGTGGTGTGAGGAGCAGTCGAAGTCCATCGCGTTGTTCCCCTTTTGGTGAATCGAATTCACGGTTCGTTTCTAATCGATTGGACTCGAGTGAGGAGAGCGGGGCGACGTCTTCCTAGTTCCTCTTTCAACTTGACTGTCAACTTTTTCTCTCTTCCCTCGACTCCCCTTTGTGATCTTTCTCCCTCTTCCTTGATTGCAAAAGGTGGATGGTCATTTGAGGATGACGATGCTAGCCAAGATGGTCGGCATCATGATTCGTTAAAAAAATATCTTTTTTTTGTTCAATAAATTCGTCTTTTTTCCCTCCATCTGCTATTTCTCTCTAGTATGAGTTAGAATCTGATTGCTTCTAACCTCGCACTATGGCTTTATGCTGATGGTTTCAAGCGGAAAAAAACTCGCATGAAAAAAGATAATGACCGCTCCCTCCCCACCTCTTTTTATGCTCTCTCTCTCTCCACCCCACTCTCCTTCTCTGGATTGTTAAGGCTCTCGCGAAAAGTAGCGTTTCAACTACTGTGCAATTAACCTACTTCTTCCTTGAGTGGCAAGCGAGAGAGAGAGAGAGAGAGAAGTAGGTATTCCATTCCACGCGATGGACGAGAAGACATTGCACATTTGTTAAATCTTCCCCTCTCGGGCCACTCGAAAGGGACCTGAGCGTGGAGGCTAACGATGGCTTGGTGATCTGTCTCACAAACGCGGTCTCCGTAGGTCCCATCTAATCCGATGATTGCATTTCATTAAGCTGTAATGCTTCGTTGGAAAGGTAACTGAAGTAAGTTATAGAAGAATGTTCCTAGAGAATCCGCATAAAAGAAATGGCCAATCAGGAATGCATATCAAAAGCAAAAAATAATGCTTTCAATGCGTTTCGTAGAAATCGCATAATCAGTTTATCAACACGAAGTGCTATTAAGTCAAAATGACGGGCAAGACTGAAAGCTATATATTAAACAATTTACTAATGTGGATTGAAAAATTGGCCATCGATGTCAATGTTTTTATATGATCGAGTCATATCGAAGGCTTGAGTACTGTGTAAATATAAAATATCATCGTATAATTTAGCAGATTGTTATATTTATTTCATATGCAGAGATAAAAATATAATTTTGCTTCATTCAATTCAATGAATCAAACCATTTCGCTTCACTAATGTAAGATAATAAAATATTAAAAAATCCTTACCCTGTTAGACATACCACGAAGATATTTTGACTCTTAACAGGGTATAGTGCATAATAGTATTGATAAATAATGCAGGAAGTTATTTGAAAATATTGCTGCTAAGAAGTGTTTTTAATGTCAACTATTTTTTTGAATAAGATACTTTAAAGAAAGGATCGTTATTTTGATAGATATTCATGAAAAAGCATTTAAATATTCCATTGAATGGTTCCATGTATATTTTTACTATCGGTAAGGATAATTTAATCCAGTTAGAGATTGTGACATCACTTGATAGACTTTAAAATCATATACAATTGTGTGATCAGAAAAATATCAAGCTTTTGATTAGATTTACTGGGCAAGGGAATAGATATGGATCAAATTTCATACGAATTACTTCCTATGCTTATGAAAAATTCCCAAAATTGATAGTGTGTTATGATTTCAAATTTCATTATCATTCAGTGGGTAGAAAACGCATTGAGCTGAGGTAGGAAAATCCATTGCTAAACGATACGGATCGAGGACTGAATGTATAAAATAAGCGAGGTCGTGTGCTTCTGTTTTAGGTAGACAATCATTTGACTGAGACTGCAAATATCTCACGGAACATAGAATTAGCATCATACGAAAAGGTTTTTTTTACTATGCACAAACCAATGGCAAAATGAAAGCCAAGCTGAAAAAAATACATAGAATCGTTGTTATGAAACAACCTTCGAATCTCAGAGAATTCATGATACTATCTGGTTCAATAAAAAAGCTCTAGGATATGCTAGCTTGTAGCTATTTTTTACAAAGTTACATGGTGCCCAGAAAGTGTTCCCACAGCACATTTCTTGCAAATATTGCAAATCTAAGTGAGTTTTCCAAATTGATGTCCCTTTCCTAGCTGTTATAATTGATCTCAGTTTCGAAGTTGAATATGGTAAGAAAAACGCACAACTTTCCAAGGAAGTTTCCAATTAAAATAATGGCTCTTATTCGGCCCTGCGTGAAATTAATGGAAGGGGAACTAAGAAATGAGGAGTCCATCACCCTAGCTCGACTTGAAATATGTGAACTACGGGGAACTAAATTATATTCCACATATTAATGACTTATAGTTGCAAAGCAGGTTTTTGATATCCGATAACCAACCAGATTTTGAAAGACATGTATGATGCAAGGAAGGGATACATAACTTCCCATAAAACGTTTTTGGTAGCATTTAGGTATTTAAATGTTAATTTAATTATCCTTATGTATTCGTATAAAAGTCAATAAATAACGACATTCCAATTTAAGGTGCATGGTAGGTAGATTTTGGTATTCCAAAATTTTTCTGATGGTTTTCGATTGTTTCTGGCTCAACCTTGTTGGAAGTTAATGTTCAGGTACTCGATGATGACGCCCAAGCTTTGAAACTAGTGGTACCGAAATAAAGAAGAGTTGAAAAATACATTGTTTTCTTCATTCCATTTCTCTGATTCGTTACTGCATTAGTCCCAGGGAGTGTAGGTCTTTAAATATTTTAGAACTGCTCACATGATATTTGGGGGTTTCATAAAAAACACTTGTTTTTGTTATGCCAGATGAAGCTGCGATTCTGCCTTCTTACGCACAATCAATCTCCAATTCATGCTCTTTTCCTTAAGCCCGCGCGTCGTATTTAGCCTAAAAGCATCTTATAGAGGCAATTAGGTCTTTCCACGTCGCTCCCTTTGGTTGGCATCTGTCGTTAAATACGCATTAAGGCTCTTCCTCACACCTCACTTTTCTTACCCTCATAATTTCTATCCAAAGACCGCAAAAGCAATTTATAGTCCTGATTTGAACTATGGGGCTGAATATTTTACCCTCAGTTAATTGATAAGAAGTCATTTGGGGTAAATAGTCCAATATGAAGCTTCATTATTGGCTATAAAATTATTGGCATGTGATTTATGTCTAATAGCTAATACGTAGTAACCCCTAATCGCAGCCCATACGAATCGTTAGCCATAATAGCGCCAATGATAAATTAACGACTTTGAAAATTATTTCTAAAGTACATAATCGTGGTATAAATACAACAGTTGCCGACAATTTGATGTTATGCAACTGCGGTCAGTAAGATTCAAATGACAGAGGAAAAAAAGGGGAAGCTAAACATTGAAATAGAAGGGCGAAAACTAGAGCAGGTAGAATAGTTTGCAAATCTAGGAAGTGTTTTGGACCAACACGGCCAAAACAGCAGGGACGTAAGGAGAAGAATTGCGCTAGGAAAAGAGGCTTTCACGAGGAGGAGGGAGTTGATGACAGGGACATTGAGTAAGGATGTTAAGAAAAGACTCGATAAAACTTCGATGTGGAGCGTAGCTATGTATATGCGCGGAAACGTGGTAATTTAAACAGGAAGATAGACGTAGATTGGAGGATTCTGAAATGTGGGTGAGGAGAAGAATGGAGAAGGTGAAATGGACCTAGAAGAAAACAAATGAGGAAGTACTTGGTATGGTGGGCGAAGAGATGGCTTTGTTGGGAGATGTCGCCCTTCGTCCATTTTTCCTGCCTCCATCCTATGGAGGCAGGAAAAATTGATGAAGGGCGTATTGAGCGGTAGTGGGATGCCGAAGACTGTGAAAGAGGGGAGAATGTTAGGCAAATGAGGAAAGGGCAGGGATAGGGGATAGGGATGTTGGACTGGATAAAGGGAGGAAGGAAGTACTCAGATATGAAGAGGGACGTTATGTAGATTAGGTTGCTGGATGCGTTTTGTTAGGAGTCACAAAATATGTATTCGGTAGTTATTTCCATCCAAAACCTACCTTAGCCTGTAGATTACTGATGAAGAAAGAGGAAAAAAAGAAATTCATGTTGGGATATTTACTTACTGTTCCAGCAGGTTGATTCAGTTTTTAACCCGTAACTTTCACGCGAGTATAAAAAAATATGTTTATAACATAATGTTTGTCAGATGGTTTTCTTATTACAATCCTCAATTTATTAATATATAAACGAAGGGAGTTAAGAAGGAAAAGCTATAGTTTTGTGATACAACAGCACTTTTCGATTCGGGTTTAGACGTTCAACGTCATCTTCTGGTCCCTATAAAGTTTCCCCTTAAACCACCAATTACTCTTTGGATATTGAAGTACATGGTAGGTGGAGGAAACATAACTAAGAATTGTTAATTTCATTAATTGTATCGTTTCAAAACTTGTGAAATGTTGCCCAATTTCTTTCTATACTATATCTGTATAAGAATGTATGAGTTTTGAAGGAAAAATAAGGAAGCAGCGTTAATAGGGTGTCTTATACCGATTCCTGATTACCGATGAACGACTTAGGAAAACACTATACTTATCTTATTGTCTTCATTATTATTTGGTAGTGTACCAATTGGGGTAGACTTTTTATGGACACAAACTTCACACCCTTACGTTCCCTATCCTCGCCTGAAAAGATAAATTAACCCCACTCTACGTATAATAAACTCTTTTTCAATCTCCTATGCATTATGTTTCCCTTCACCCCGTTCAATACCCATCTCCTTTTCCTTCCTTGCCAAACGCCCAACCCTCGCTAATCTCAGCATTCCATCTCCAATCAAAATGCTCCGCATCCACCTTTTCTTTGGATTTTTCCCCACAGTCCCTACCCCTCCTCCACCGTGCCTTACACCTAATCGTTTGCCTTCCATTCCGCCCATTTGGCTTTTTTCCTCCCTCTTCACACCCACATTTCAAACGCGTCCTATGTATGCCAATCATCTTGCTTCATCGGCCAAGTTTCTGCGCCGTGCAAAAGCATAATTTATATCAAAGTGTTTACTAATCTTTTGTTAATATCATTATTTAGCGTTCTTGCCATGAATAACGTCCATTTAAAGGCTTCTTTGCCTAACGCAATTCCTTTGATATTTTATTTTTTTTTTAATTTTATTTTATTTTAAAACATTGTTCACATACAGCAGTGGCGCCAATTTACAGTGAAAAATATAACAAACATATAAGAGGACAAAAGACAATAACAGTATAACAATAACTACGAGAACCAAGCATGGACCGGGGAAAGTTTTAATTTACTGAAAGGTGGGATAAAGCTTGGGTGGTGAAGTTTTTGCATGATAGGTTAAAGGGGTCGACAGTGTGAGGGAGTGAATTTAGAAGGGAGGAGAGGCGAAATAACAGTGAGCGCTTGGTGAGAGATATTCTAGGAACAGTCAGATGGAGGAGGGAGTGGGTGCGGGTGGATCGGGTTGGTATTCTGAAGTTAAAGAAATATAGCAGTTCAGGGCAATCAATAGCCGAGTTTAGGGTCTTGTAGAGGAGTTTTAAATCACTTTTTATAAACAATCAAATTTTATCAAATCAAATAACAATCAAATTTTATATCACTACTACTGTGACCATCTTGGTGTAAAACACTTTCAAGATAGGTAAACTGTTCTACCTACTGTAGCTTTTGACCTCTAATTTTGATATTTAACTTAGCATTAGGACGCACGTTAACCTTGGAATCCACGGGAAGGAAATTGCCTTTGTAGCGGTAAAATTTTGCCTCCAAAGTGTTATCATGTTTCAGTAAATTCTTCGTCTTTGAAACCTCTGGCCAGTTCCCTTAGTCACGGAGTTTTTCCTTCAGTTATTTATTCGCATTGGAAGTAGAACAAAAATCTTTTAGACTTATTTAGGTGTTCAATAATCGCTACTGCAAAAAACATATCCTGATTTTTTATTGATCCAAAAAAATTGAATATGTAGTGCATCTTTCATCACTGAAATTCGTTGCAAATGAGATGCGCTATTTAATTAATGCCAGAAATGATTCGAATTAATTTTCTCAAAGGCTCTAGTTAGTATCCATTTAGATTGTCTTTTTTACGATAAGGATTCTCAGTCATGATACAAGGAATGTAGCTTTCGCTAACACTGGAACACTAACAGGACATGACATGTGACTATTGGAAATGCTTTATTTTTTGTGCTGTGAAGTAGGCTCTAAGATTTAATGCTATTCAATGAAGACAAGAATACTATTTTTAGCATTCTTGTAACTGCTCAATGGTCTGTACCTAAATACAAGAATACCTTGCACACTCGAGGCTATTGAATTGTTTTCAGTAATGATGGAATGATGTTCTTCAATTAACTCTCCAATTTTTCCGGCAGGAGTATCTTTCTTAGTTCTCTCGAGAGCCATTTTCACTGAGCCCAATATTATGATATATATGACAGCAGAAGTGCCTTTTGTTGATGACGTTGACTTTTATAGTCTGCAAAAATTATTAATGGTAATTGAATTGAAGATTATTCAAGAATCAGTTTTTCGTTGTTGAAAAAAATATAGCGTATTCTTTCATTTTCACACGACTAACTGCAAAATGAGCGACATTTAAAACCTTGCCCATCAATATAACTTTGTGAAAGCTCATCGTGACTTCATCTAACCGGGAGGAGAATTGAATTCCAAAGGTGTTGAAAAAAATTTCATCTTCCATCTTTATGAGCTCTTGATGCGAAAAAAATATAGGTGCAGAACAAAAGTCTTCAGAAAGGAATTTCAGATCATTAACATGAGAATGAAATATCGTTTCCCCTCATTTAGGATTAATAAGCCCCTTATTTATTTTCCCAATGCAACGATTTGAGAGAACACTCGAGTTAGGGAGAGATGAGAGGAAGCATCATTCGACCGTTTTAAAGGCTCGAGTCCTCCCGGCCGCGTGAGCGCCGCTCCGCTCCGAGGTGGACAAGAATGGGTTCCTCTGGCGGTTCTACTTCGCCGTGGGCCACAGCCTCCGTCGGACTGACCGAAACGGATGGGAGCGGGGAAGGGGGGACGCCGGGGTGCGGCCCACGGACCCAGGTGGCGGTGGGGGCGAGGGAGGAAGCGAAAGAAGATGTGCGAAGGGAGGGAGAGAGAGAGGTGTCGGAGGGGTGAAGCGAATTAGAAAGGGGTGAGAAGAGCGGTGGGTTGGTACTCGCCACCCGTTCGGCAGGTGGGTGAGGGGTGGAGTAAGACGAGACGGGAACTGTGAGGAGGTGGAAGAAGAAGGATGGAAGAGAGATTGCGCTTAAGTGAGAGAGCGAGTTCCGGGGCAGAAGTATTTTTGGGGGGAGGGGGAGGGGAATGTAAAAGAGCCAAAAAGGGGTGGCGAACATGAGCTCAGGGGCGTGCTGGTAATCATCGAGGTTGAATGTTTATCTTGGAAGGCATTAAATCCAAAATGTAATGCCAGTTGTTTAAATAAAAGCTGTTAATTTTGCTTGCTTCATTTTTCCCCCAGCAAAAACTCTGCAAGTCAATAAAAATGACGATGGCGCATGAATACTGTCAAATGGATGGAAAACTTTAAGCATAGCGTAAAACTCCATGAAAAATAAAACTAGTTTCAACGATGGATTCATCCGAATTCCCCAGCTTTCCGATACCTTTTCTTGGACATGCTCCTTACCCATCAAATGACATACGCAGCAATGTTAGAAACAGGAACAGTAACCGGTTTATCGTTTATTTTATTTTACAATTAGATCCTTAATGGCACATTTCTTTCTGCTGAACAAGACAGCGAGCACTTAGGAAGGACATCAACACAGTGTTTGGTACAATGTCAAATACAGAAGCAAGGTAATCTATACATTGTGCCACGTTCCGGTCGGCAGTTGAGTTAGTGTGAAGAGAACCACTTATTTTTGGTAATGGGAGATATTTATTCATGTGGTGAATCACGCATTTGAGAAATGGTGAGGTGTAGTTATTACTCATTCATATTATTCATGCTTATAGTTGTTCTATTAGCCAAAGAGTGGCGTTCGTAAGCGTCAAGAACAGAAAACTGGTTAGGTAAATGTCCATGGATGCGTCCACTTTAGAGAAAGAGTTAACGATGATATTTGTAAATTCAGTAACATAAAATCAGATGAAGTTAGTAAGACAGGAATGAGAGGACATGCAAACTAAGAGTTTGAACTTAAGATTCCAATTATTTTCTAACTGACTTTGTTTTCACTAATTAATTAATTTCATATCGTCCCACTCTGTGGCTACTCATGCATATTTAGTATGAATGGAAAATGATTTTGCAATATTATTTTAATCTACTTAATTGCATTAAACTAGCTGAATTAATGGATTCTAAATATATCAACTTATTAAATGTTCAAATGAATCGGGTTATTCGCCTGTGACATTCAAATGGCATTATCAATTGATTTTTTTGAAATAAGGCTAGAGGCCTGATGTAATTTTTGATGGAATATTAACAGTAGGTAATTAAAAGCCGGCTTAACGTGATATGGGCAAGCTCTGAGGGACGAAGTGAGCGCTCCACATAAAGAAGGGTGAGGGTGCGAAATTACGGAATACATGAATGAAAAAAAAGAGAAAAGGAATATCACTGGGGAAAATGGGTCCGAACGCTATCCGAATCTGATCCCTCAATTTTCAACCACGAGAGAATTGATAGACATTAATGATTTCAGTTTCACGGGTTTACATGGTGATATTCCCACCTCTCCCCCTCCCTCCCCTACGGGTGTAGAGGAACTAATAGATTAGAGAAAGGCCTGAGGTGTGGGCGGGATAACACATCTGCGATGTCAGTTACCCCTCAATGACGTCCTCGGGTATTCAGTTCAGCCATGCGCTGAAAAATACAGTGGGGAGTTTCATTCTTTTTCAATAGCTGAAGAAATTCCAATTAGAGTAGGTTTTGAATCACCTTTTGAGCCAAATTTTTTATTTAAAGACATTTTCAAATAATATATACATACTGTATACTAACCTTTACCAACCAAAGGGCAGTTGCTTATACTGGCTAATATTTTATGACAACCACATGCGATATCGCGTCTATGCTTCGAATATCCGTACCCTGTTTCCCTGCTCTTCCTGTGATATGTGTGCCAACCTTCTTTCTTCCCCCCAAGATATTGGTACACGCTTTCCGTTATCTTATTCGCTGTTCAATAGATCCGACTATAGTACCATTCAAACTTTTTCCCGTTCTCATACATCAGCCGTTGAGGCTTTCCAATTTGTTGTTTTATTAAACATATTTGATGAATGTTGAGGAGGCTATGATGGGTACATGACATCCAAAGAATCTGTCGCTTCGCCTCGTCTCGTATTAATCCACGGGTGTGTGTGTATGTGTGTTGTATAGGAGGGAGAGTAGGCAAATAGCCTGTGGTGGTCGCCGCGGGAGTTAGTGAGTCCTCCCGGCTGGGGAATCAGTTCCGCTCTCTAGTGCGGTTCCCACAGCCTGCCCCGCTGCCGTGTCCCCCCTCCCACGGCCCACCCCATCCTCGCCAACCCCCCTCTCAACCAACACTATGTTCCCATCATGTTCTATCCTACCTTCCAATCCTATTGTCTTTCCATTTGTTATCCTAATGTGTTCTCCCTCGCCATCTCGATCTTAATTGCGATGCATTATTTATTTATATCTCGAAAATCTACTATCTATTCATCTTTCACGCGCCATGACGAATGTGCCCGAGGAGAACCGTGAGTGATAGAAAGAATATCTTTCTCCATGTACTCACCTCAGCCCTATTATATGAGAAAATTAATGTTTTAATTTGGTTTCAAGATCAAAATGTGGCGGAAAAATTTGCAAGGACGGGAGTATTTGCTTTAAGGACGTATTTTGATATGATTTGAAAAACAATTAGTGGGTCAATCGAAGGTTTATTGGATTTGCAGAATAATTTATATGAGTGGGAGTGACTGCTAATGTAGTTAGGTAGTTCTTTCTTACGGTTTAGAGAGGAATTTATATTTTAATATTATTGTTTTATAATAATAATTTATATTATAATTAATTGAATCATGAATTTGACAGAAAATATATTGTAATTTCGCTCCGTTTCATGAAAAACAACTGAAAAACGTCCCATGAATAGAAATCACGCAAGAATACGGGGAAGCTCTCTCGTGAAATATATAGTTGGCAAGTACTTTTCACACGTATAATTTTTTCAAGTATATTTTCAACGAAGGAAAATAAATGAAATCCGCCCAAGAAAATAAAACTATAAAAAGCATCCCACATTTAACGACCTAACACGTTTTTATTTTCTTTACTAAATTAAACGTGAAAAATTTCTTCTCATAATTAAGCACGCTAAAATTGTTCTGTTGAAAAATCAGGATTTTAGAAAAGGCTGGTCTTCATTCTTAACCAATGAACTACAAGCATTTTAATTACAGAGGGCTCCGACGAACTGGAAATTTGCAGTGCTATTGTGAAATCCGGTGTGGAAACTCGCGGCGGGACCACTCGTTAATGGAGGATAATACGCTCCAGACTACATAGATATTAACATTTTCAACATGTAAAAATCAACTCATTTCACATCCTACCTTACTGTGTTTCAAATGTCTCGTCAGGGATGCGAGTTGTTCTTTTTGGAAGTTTGCAACATGTTCCATTTCACTGAGCGAACTTCGCCTTGAATTCGCACTCCGTTCGGGTAGAGTGAACGACGGCAATTCAGAAAGTTCCACCTTAGAAAATTGAAATGGAGAGAGGAGTGCGTGTGATTTGGTGAGCAGGCCAAATCAAACTATAACATTTTCGTCTATATCGCCCAACCAACCGTTTTGTTGCAATCGACTCTTAAGTTAACATTTTCATGCGGTTAGAACGAGAGCTTTGGCGTTTAAGCCAATATCGCTCGCATCAAATGGCGCAAAATCCCCTTTACTTTAAGAATTTATCGCACCTAAGATATGGCTCTCTTAATTGGCACAGTGCTTGTACCTTTCTAAATGGCCTCTGTTGGTGAATTGAATCAATGAGTTGTCCAATTAAAATTATCTTTACTTTTCCAGCTGGGTACTACTTTATCCGCTTCACGTAATGACAGCATCCGCATAATTCCACCTCCGTAATCTCCTCGCTGTCTTTGTTTCCTATATCTCTTCGATCAGCACCTTTGTTTCGACACTTTAACGCCTCTCACCTTCCTTCACACCTCTTATATACCTTTTATCTCATTCTATGCAGTGCCGTTTGCCACTCAATCTCTTCTCCCACTCGCCTCTCTCCTTCCCATACCTCACCTCATCCGTTAAATTTCTCGTACATCTCTCTGCCATTCTTACCGTTAAATTTCTCATACCTCCTCGCTCTCTACACTCATTCTGCTCCCATCTTCCGCTTCCCAAGAACATTTCAGCTCCCTCGGAGACGAATGGGGCCAGCATTCCTTCTCCAACATTTCCTTCCTTTCATGTCCGTCCTTCCACAACGTACCTGCTTCCACTTCGGATGCTGTGACTGGGGCTTATTTCTAATATTTGCCTCAACATTTAGCCTATGGCTTTGACATAACTTTTGCATGGATTTATTTTTATCGCGTTTGTATTCTTGTGAACAAGAAAGAGTTCGAAACAGCTTCAGTGGATGCTCTTTGAGTGTGACTTCGGGATTTGAAAGCTATTTAGAAATCTCAGTTAAAGTGTGTGCCTTTTTCGTACATACAGTATAAGTACGTATCGTCCTCTGGACCAATTGCACTGTGAATTGAAAACTGCAGCATTCATTGATTGATAAACTTTCATAAATCGAATAATCCGCAATACCCGCTTTTCGGTTTCATAGCTGCAAATGATTGGGTGAGTAAGTATTTAACTCTTGCATTAATGCCTATCTATTTTTGCTCAACAGTCTGTTTCTTCGTGATCATTTTTTATATTCAGAAACTCATCTTTTGTCCGATGTTTATGACTTCGGCGGAGTAAAAATATGCTGATATCTATTCTATAGTCCAGCGAATAAATACAATGTTTTGAAAAAATATCATTATTTAGATGACGTTTAACTCCCGCCGACTATGATATACAATACTTGTACAATCGCCATCTTTTTCATTCACAAATTTACGTTAGGGCATTTTTTATATATTTTTTGTTTTTGTACTACTTTGCATCATTCCCGAGCCTCTGGCTAACTTTCCTGAAAGCATAATACATCGCTTCTTTATATTTCTATTGAGTAGTCTGATGTTAAATATTTTTTGCTAATGGGTGCTTTTGTATTTTGTCCCATATTCATTTCAACATTTCTGTTTATCTTTTATAACTCCTTGCCACGTGAGTATATCTATTCATCACGTTTCTCTAGAGGCTCGTTCTTTTCTCTTTACAACAACATGCCTCCTCGTTTTTTTCCCTCCTGCCTCTCACAGTTCAACTTCTCCCTCTTCTTTGTCTTCTTTTGCACCCCCTCCCCTTCCCTCACCCCACTCCACGCCTTCCTCTAAAAGATCGACGTCTGAACTCGCCGCTGCCCACTCGATCGCGGGATAAAGAGTGAGCAAGAAGAAATCCCGGACTTCTGTCTCTCCCTCCCTGACTGACTCTCTCTCGACCCACTCCGGGAAAACTATGGGATCCGTGAAGAGAGGTGAGGAAAAGAAGATCAGAGATGGGAAATCGTACTGAAGAGGGGGAATTGGACAAACCTGAAGAGGCTGACGGGACAGGAGTAGAATGGCGGTTCCCTGAATAAAATAAATAAATAAAACTTGGAATAAAAAGATGAGATTGGAGCTTGGGGTCGGGATCAAGGTAGATAAAAAAATGAGGGGTGAAGGAGAGGATGAAAGGAGAAAATATGGGATTCGCGGGAGGCGACGTGACTCTACCGACCTCCATATTAATCTGAGGTGCCATCGCACCGTGTTTCACGAGGAACATTTGTACCGTATTTTCCGAGGGGAAGCCCAAACCGCAAGGTGGGGTGTTTTCCTCCATCCGAGGTGATTTTTTTTTAAAGAACGCGCGGCTTCATGTGGAATGTAAACGGGGGAAATAAGATTGATGGGGAGAGGCGGAGGAAATGATTACAGGAAGAAGAAAGAGGCTAGGGAAACGAGGTAAAACAGGAACTGTGATTATTTATTTGAAGGAAAGGTTGGAAATTTAGAGAAGGTGGGGAAGGCGGGAAAATGAGATGGGCAAAGAAGTAAAGAGAAACATTGAAATAAATAAAAAAAATGTTTTGGAAATGGGAAAGTGCTGTCCCATTCGGCCACTGACCGGGCGGATCCAGGTTTAAATCCTGGAGATTAATCGGAGGTTCCCCATTTAGGCTCATGCTGTCGGATTTTTCTGGACCTTTCTGGCAATCCGTTAGCAGAACAGGGTCAAAGATGAAATCGATCACCTTGTACAGAATGTGTAAATTTTACACGTACATCCTGTAGCGCTTAGCATGAGTTGGGTACTTCCATCAGCAAACAGGCTGACCTTGGCGTCGAATAGCATTGTTTTAATAGATTTTGTTATTGTACACGGGCAGGTGTGAGATGTCTCGCAGTTAGACGCAAACTAGGCGAGGATATCTCGTCACCGCAGGCGATATGTCAGGCGAGAACAGGGCCCATGGGAAAAGTTTTACATGATAGGGGTGTCGGAGGTGGATCAAAACTTTATCCTAAATGATATAAAAAATAATATAAAATATTGTCAATACTGTTCTATGGATATAATGTTTTGTATATTCTTCTTGTTAGCGATTCGAGGAGTGCAATGGCCATGTTTGCAAATGAGGGTTCGACACTTGCTACGTTCAAATACTTCGGAAGATATTTTTTAGGTTCGTTAGTGCTAGTCTCCAATTGGAGTGAAATTTTGTAATAATCTTGGTTAACTAGAGAAATATAATAATGAGACCCTTCAATTATAGACTGCAGTCAACGGTATGATGATTTTCCGGCACATACGACTGCCGGGTGACGTTGATAACTGCTAATTAAGTGGCCGTGGGTTTGAACCTTTTCTGGTTGAATTTTCTCTGCTTAGAGATTAATTCAACTTCTGGATAGGATTACTGTGCACCATTTTAATTCGAATCATCATTTGCTAGTCTTGATCTTTGTCCAGTGTTCCTTTATTCTCTTACCGTTAGTTCTTCTCTGTCCGAGGTGTTTGGGTCCTGGATTGAGTTCTATCGTAGAAATCCTTGGTGGTCTCAGTTCTGGATCGAAAGGATTTCCCATTGCATAGCTCTTTTTTCTGTATTCCTATTTCCTGGTTGCCTATTTGAACCTCTTGAAACCACCCTACGTCGATTTACGTATTCTAAAAGAAAACCTTTTATGTTATTCTCCCCTGGGGATCATTCGGCGTTCGAAATATCTCTTCATTTTCTGGCGTTTAAAATCTTTTCCATCTCATTGTCTAGTTCTTAGGTCTCCCACTGGGTAATCCTCTCATCTTCTAGGTTCCAGTATCTTTCTCAGAATTTTTCTCTCCGCTGATATAAACCGCCTAACCAACTCTGCATTTGCTAAGGTCAGATATTCGTCGGTATAACGAATTCAGGTCGGATGTCTGGAATTGTTCCAATGTTGTATTGGAATCTAAATAACTAAATACTACACTAATGAATTAGATTACCTTTAATTCTACAGTATTTTGAAATGAAATATTTGAATGAAGAAAATTACATTTTTATAATTTTAGCATTCCAGTTATCGTAGAACTTTCATTAAGTTTTGAGACGTTTGTAATGGGTAACTTTGTTGTAGGCTCTGCTTTATGACAAATTACTAGAGACCGGGAGCTATGGAATTATTTGGTGGAGGTAGGATGCTCTCAATGGAGAAAGTTGCGTATACATAGGCAGTCAGGCATGTTGGAAATGGAGCTTCTCATTGAAAAATGAAGGCGAGAATGAGTCGCTTTAGGCCGTGAAGTGAGTCGGAGGCTATTGACGCGTCCCACAGTGATGGGAGTAGGATCTGGGAAACTCCGGACAGCGGACGTCGTCCGACGTTGATGCCCACAATGAAATATGGCGTGAGTGGGTGGGTGTAATTGCTTTTGTTTCATTCCTTCGCTTCGTTCCATAGCTCTTTTCCTTCCGCCGCGCGAGGAATACAAATTTCTCGCGAGGTCGGCTATGAGTGTGTTGATAGATTTAGACTGCGATGATGGCTCATTGTAATGAATTTTCCGCGGCAGGAAAAATGCCTCTGCTCTTTGAAAATTGATTTTTTTATGAGTAAGAGAATCACAGTGTCATTAACTTTCTTCTGAAATGAGCCCACCGGTCAAATATATTCCGTTGGTAGAAATGTTCAATTTTTTTAGTACTCAGCCTTGTAACTCCATATTAATAAAATGCTTGATGTGAGGGTTTTTCGGCCAATTTGTTGTTATAGCACGACTATAAATTGTTATAATATTTGCAGTGTTTTCTGTCTGGGTTGAATCTAACTTAATGAAATTTCAGAACAATGGTACGATATGCATACATTATCAAGCGTGATTTAGCAGCATTAAAAATTATAATCAATTAATTATTGCTAGGGCTATCATCAGTGAATTTATGGAATTGAAGAATATATTTTACTTGAGTACCAAATTTCACGGTACTTTGTGACCTAAACACTCAATAATTACATGCGATTTAATTAAGTAACCATCGTGACGAAAACTGAAATCCTATTGCTTGACCCCATCAAAACCCCATTAAAATTGTAATGACCAACGCAGTAGCGTAACTACTTTGCTAGAAAATTTAGGCTGGGATTCCCTTACACAGCGGCGTTTACAATATAGATTAAACTTATTAAAAACATTTAAAGATGGGTCCTTTTCCGATGACATCAAGAACATAATACGAACCCCAACGTATTGCGGGCGGAGGGATCACGAATGTAAGATTAGAGAGATTGACTGCAGGACAGACAGATTTAAATGGTCATTTTTTCCGAGAACAATAAGAGACCAGAAATCTTGTACTCGAAATCCCCCAGGAGCCGGCTCGAAATAATAAGTATTAAACTACATGGTAGCGACTGCGCAGGGTTATACGATTATATTTATATATATATATATTTTTTATATATTTTTTTTGCAGGTTCCCCTCACCTTTCACCATTCATTTGAAAAACCCTAACCCCCTCATCCCTTCCCTATTCCTCCTGGTGCTGCACTCCCTGCCACACACCTTTTTGGTGGCTTGCAGGGTATTGATGTAGATGTAGATGAAAGCAAGAATCCTTGAGCCTGGCCTCCATCGGCTCATCGAAAGTACAATTCGTGCGAATTTATTGCAGTCTCCCGGATTTGTCCTATTCCCTTCCCACGCTCTTAGAGCGAGCTTCAATGAACGGAGGTCACAATGGTCAGCAACAAACTATTAACCTAGATCGATATCCATTGTTTTTAGAGACGGAAGGTGTTACAATAAGGACGACAAGGAAACAAAATAACGTGCAAGATGAAACTTCGAATAGGAATACCTTTCCTTCCTTCATTTATGATGCTCCATATGCTTTTCTTCATGAAGACCAATTTCCCTTTTATTTAATGAAAATTACAATTTTTATGACTATTGTTTGCCATATCTAAATCAAATTTTACTTTTTTCCTCATTTTACAAATGGCAGCGGAAGTTTTAAAAATCCAACTCTTATATGCTTGGAAAAATTATTTCGCTCTTCTGTACCATATTTCAATCGTTTTTTGGTGCACGAGAGCTGTAATACGGGGAGGGGAATATGCTGAACGTGTGATTATTCTTCAGAACGTTTGGTTATTCCTTTGGCGAATTCAGGCCAAGATGAATGGACATCCAGTTTACCTAATAGAGTGAAATATGTAGCTCATCTATGACCAAGCGGTCGTGAGCAGTGCTTACGACCATGCGAGTACTAAAAGGGAAAATGTAGTGTTGGGGACGCGTGAAAATTGAGGGAAAGAGACACACTCGCGTCGGCGAAAGGGAGATGACACTTCCGCGTATAACAGTTCGGTCCAATTACCCGCAATGTGAAGAGTGGAAAGTACCCTCCGCGTTACTCGCGGAGCACACGTCGGGCAGGGGGAGGGAGGGAGCGTCGGTTCGGTCGTGGAGTCTCGGCGGACCTTGTCTAAGTGAGTTTCTTTGTCTCGGTGCGTGTGTGAAAGGAGCCTCTCTGCCCTCTTTCTTCCATTAAGTGCTATATCACAAAAGACAAAAAAAGAACAAAAGGGAATGACCAGATGGGAAGGAGGAGAACAGGTTATCGACTTATTTGATCATTTGTAAGCCATGCATGGTATCCTACCCTGTATTGATTACTACATATAGTATGTGTGTGTGCGTATATATGTATATATATACATATTCATGTAAGTATTTGCCGGAGGGAAAGTTAACTAAATATATAAATATGTATATAAATATAAATAAATATGTATATATATACATATATATATGCACATATATACATACATTCATATACATTCACCTTGTCACTTGTCATGTTAATATTAACACTCGCAGAAGCTACTCTAAATGATTGGTGGATCCACAACAACCATCTTCAGAAGGAAGAATCGCTCTTTCGTAAGTAATGATAGTTATACATCCACCGAAAATGTACAAAAAAACTTATGCCAGTGTTAAGTTTATTTGTAGTGAATTTAAGTGTCAATTTTGTGTTTAAACTGACTATTTGTCCATTTAATTCGTGCATTGTGTTTCCAATTGCCTATATATCGAGGAATGGGTAGGAAAATAATAGGAAAATCGGACGAAATGAACAGAGCATGCATTTGGAATTGGAATAGAGTTCTTTGCAGTGAGGGTTTTCAGGGTGCGCCTTGTCGGGCGATGATAAGAAATGTTAGCTTGTTCAGCCAGTGTCCATCCTTCACCTACCTTAAACGGCAGTGTCACGCAAGACTAGCGGTTGAGTTTCCCGTTTATTTTAACTGAGTGAAATGAAAATCAATCGTGCATTTAATACATACATTCAGTATTATTTAGAATTTTTTATCCTTTTTTTTTCGTGTGAAATATGATTTTTTAAATGTATCTGAACCAGCAGCGATTCCAAGGGTGCCCAATGTGAAAATCGCTGACAAGTGCCTCATTATAGGGCAAGATATGTGCATAAATTTCACAATGTCATCAGTGAAATTTTTTGCCGGAGGGAAACATTCGACAACGAAAGGAATATTTGGATGGGTTGCCTTGGCGCGGATGCCCTTATGCGGTCGCCCCTTTATGAGCGAGTCCCCCATCCCATCCCCTGGCGAGTGGACGCGTCGGGGGAGGGATGAACGGAGTCAGCACAAAAGGAAAGGGGCTCGTCGAAATGTGTTAAAAGTGTTGACGGCGGTCGTGCGGTGCATGGAGGGGGGTGAGTATGTGACGGCGGAGTGGACGAACAAAAAGATGCCTTTTAATTGAGTTTTGCTGACCGAAATCCCTCCGTCTTATCCATTTCACTCCCCTTCACGGATTTGACAAATTACTTTTACTCCCCTCACGGTTTGTACAGACTGGGAGGAGGAAAATCGGGAAAGAATTAAGGGAGTTGAAAAAGGACGCTTCTCTTGAATGACAAACGGTCCATTTTTTAGAAGAGGATGCTGCTATACAGGATCGTCTTTTCCCTAACGGAGTTGGGGGGAAAGAGGATGTGGGGCACGAAGGGGAAAAGACATAGGTGGGGTTGAGCGGATGGGGTTATCTTTCTTTTCGGATTCCTCCTAATGGTCCTGTTTTTTATAAATTTTTTGCACGCCTTGTTGTCGAGAAAAAATTTGGAGAATGAGAGAGAAGTTGAAAATTTTGTTACTTTTGTTTTAATGCTTAAAACATTGTAAAGCATCAGGACTTTCAAAAAACCCCGGGAGGTTGATGCCCTCCATGGACGCCATTGGAAAAGCATGGGGCAAATGCTTTGATGATGTTTGATCCTCTGAAGGGGAATTTTCGTATTGAGGTTGGGGTCAACGCATGACAGCCCGAAAGCTTTATATTCTTCGAGCACGAAATTTGGAAGTGATGTCGTCAGTGCAACGGGAACCCAGAAGGGATTATTGGTTGGAGGAAGCAGCCGCTGGGGATTCTCTTCACTCACTTTTAAAACACATAGCACGAAGAGAAACTATTCTTGGTCGTTGTGATATCTCGTTTTCGCATCACTGGAAGCAGTTCACCACGGATACGCTTGATTCATTTTAATCAGATTAGATTAGATAAATTCTCCCATTTTAACCTGCAGTTTTGCATTTTTCTAACTCTGCTAACAAATGCTATTTATAGAAAATTTTTAAACGAATTTACTCATAAATTTTGTACTAGCTATTAAAATTTCCAAACTCTGGACATTTATCATAGGAAGATGTCTCGTGAACAATAAGGTATGACGCTTTCATAATTGTAAATTCAAGGATTTACGGTTTTCAGTTTTCACGTAAATTTCATTTAAGATCCTGTGAAGGCATTTAGTTATCGACTTTGAAAATAAGCATGCAGTAACATAGCCGTTTGAAAGTTGATGGTTCAGATAAGAATTTACTGAAATATATTTGTCGATTTCATGAATCTTTCCATGCACAATTTTCGTGCCTATCGTACTTCAGCTGTACTCTATATATTTCTTAGTTTATTACTGCTAAATTTCTTTATCCAACTTTGCATAGCTTTTGTACGACTTAAGCTCAATCACAGCTGTTTGAGTTCCGTTAAGAGTTCAATATGAAGAGCTAATTAACGTATCTTTTAAAAACACTCAAAGCCTCGCATTGTTATTTAAATTCCCTGCATTTGTAATAAAAACCTTTAAATGTTCAATCCTGATACTTTATATATTTTAAAGTTGTGTTTTTCCCTAACAATAGATTTGTTTCAACTCTATTGAAAAAATAGTCATTAAACCGACCATTCATTACATAAGTTTCTCGTTAAACATAGCATTTTATGGTGCTCAGATTTTACGTGAATCTTATACCCTGCCTTCTTTGTTTAAGGCACTACTTTTTCAAAGTTGGGTGAGGGGAGTGTTGATATTGATGCAGACGACTCCGTGACGCCCGAGGTTAATGGGAATCGGGATAGTGCGGCGGCTAATGTACTGGGTTTTCACCCAGGGTTCGAATCCCGGCGGCGTCAGGTATTTTTCAGTGCTATTCCGATCCCTACTTGAGGTGCTTTTGTGGAGGGCACTTAGAGTGAGTACACCGTCCGTCGGATGGGTCGTCAAGCTGCGGAGCACTTGGTGCCTTTCGTTAAGAGTTGGCTGATGCCGACGCCGGGTTTCTCTCCACCCTTCACCCTTTCCTGTCAATCCCTAAAGGCGCAAATGACCTCAGCTGTCGGTCGCCTCCCCTAAATACAAATACTACTAACGAAATTAACGTCTCGTCAAGCGTTAATTAGTGCGGCTCTCCACTCTAGTTTTATGTAGAACGGAAGACTTTTCAGGAATGAGGAAATGATAGGGATATCATTTCTTTTTACTAGCAGCTATTAGGCTTTCGTCACTAGTGTGTCGGGGAGTGAAAGGTGGAAAGGTATGCAAAAGAAATCGATAGAATTGTGAGATCGCGCCAGTAGGTGATGGCACCGGTTGCGGGAAGTCTTCGTTCCCCACTCGGCCCCGTGGATTTATTTCCAATCTCCCTTCGTCCCCTTCCCCTCGGCCCCTTCCTTCCCACTCGGGCCGCACGGCAACCTCCGCCCCTCTCTCCCCCATTCGAAGCGACCCACCATCTCCCGGGCACGGCGGGGCATTTAATTGAGCGGCTCATTTGTGGGTCCCAGAATTTGAGTTGATTTATGTTCCTGCTCGGAGAGCGCGAGAAAAATGAAGAAGGTGATTCGCGGACTATAAGGGTGTGGAGTGCACGGCCATTTATCAGGTGTTTGAAAAAACCGGATGAGCACCTTTTTTATGTCCGTTTCTTTTTTTTAACGTTTCGTTTATGTTCTTTGTATATCTGTGTAGGAACGCACGCACGATTATGCATGTTCTCTCGGTAACCGAGGGAATACGCGTAGTCCCTTCATTTTACAACCCCCAAGGAACGCCCACTCGGGCAACATCATGAGACTGTTTATTTGGAAAATAGAAAATCCGGCCTTTCCCTCTCAGTCGTCATCGGTCACTAATTTGCGAACCGGTCGTCGGTGGCGTTTGTCAAACATTAGGTGGGGCAGCCAACTGCCAATGGAATAAAAATCTCTCTTAACTGTGCTACTGCCGACTATCCCGCAACATTCAAAATGGCCAAGTGCGATGAGAGGTGAGTGGGTGGGAGGACGGCGCCCTCTCTCCACGCGGATCGGAATGGGCGGAGTGAAAACTTGCAGAGCATGGGTGAGCGAGTGGTCGTATTCCGATGGACAGAAGCACTTTTCAATTTTTTTTAAAATAATAATTTTCTTTAGAGGCAGCAAGCAGATCTATCCTAATAATGAGATAGGAAATCCATCAATGATTGACTTGACATTAAAACTGTTACATTTTCATGCAAAATGAAGTGAAGTAGATTTAGAGGAAAACATTATATAAATCAGAAGCAATATACTATTCAAGAAAATATATAACTGTTAGTTTAGCATTAAAATTTCTTTCAGCTCACTTTCAAGTTTTATTTGCATATTAGAAACGAGAAATGACTACATGAATAAAAAAGTGACTGCTTAGATTTTCGATACATATACTCTTTCATGTATTAATAATTACAATATGCAGCAAAGCATCGTATACTATTTAGGGTTTCAATTTTGAAACTATCATCATCAAAAAATCTCCATTTAAATTTTTTTCTAATTTTTATTTCCCTACTAAAGTTTGAAGTTGAATGCCTCGCTCAAAAATTCTGGAAGCGAATATTACATCTAATTTTATAGCCAGATCCTAAGAAATCCTCACAGAATCAAAAACATACTAACCAGCAATAAAGTTAAAGGTTTTGACCCATTTTATATATTTTCACATTACTAAAACCTTTTTGTTTCACCTCTAGTCTATAATGACATTTTCAGCCGTCTTTGATTTTAAGAATGAATGGTCACTTTAGAAATTAAAAATACTCGATGTAGTTAATTAAGGCTATCGGGTACAACAACTTTTGGAAAACATAATCGTATAAATGGAGAACTTTTGTGTTTTGTAGAAATTCATCTAATGAAGACACCTGTGGGTGAAAACGCGAGTTTCCTATTATATTGACTAAATTAAGTACAAAGTGTGCTTTTCATTCAGATAAAATAGAATAAAACACAGTACGAAGTGTGTTTTCCATGCAGGTTTAATTACATATTAATCTCGAAATAAGATTTGACACCTCCTTACTCTTGAAACTGACCACTGTGCTGTGGAATGGCCCTTTTTGTTGTTCATTATTTCAGGCCCGTTATGTTTTATCTGACTCGCATTATTCCAGTTGACCTCGTAGTCCCCTTATTCGAGATGGAGTACTTCCGGTAACCAGACGTAACTAATATTTTAGATGACGAACAGATTACCATTTTTTATCTCACTGCGGCATTTCAAAGACTTATTTGGCCAGAGAAGATGAGAAAGAAAGAGGAGTCGGATACCTTTACGAAATTATATTCACAATTCAGGAATGGAAAAATGTAATTCGTTAACAATAAATTAAATAGGCAATTTATTGATAGACTAATGAAATTTCAAATAGTTTTTTTAATTAGAAGCGGTTCAATATATAGCTAAATATGTTTTTTTTAAATGTAATGTTGCTGTAATAGCTTCCAATGGTGGGTGTGACAGTAAAGAGGTTGAGTTGTTCTTAAGAGTTTCCGCAATTACTGGAAAAGACCGTAGCAGAAACCTAGTCTACCAAAAGGAGAAAATAAGGAAATGTTATGAATCATGCATATGAGAGAAGAGTAAAAATTATTCGAGGAAAGGACATATCGATAAAGTCGTGGAGCACCCTCTGAATTTGGCCGATTTTATTAATTAAAATATTCCAATTTCGGGGCTGGAAAGCATCCCGAGACCATAAATGTTAGATGTCCAAGGTTATAGAGAGCATACATGAAGCGCTGTGTGATTATGACATATACTAACGTTTTCAAGGATGGGTTGTATAAAAAAAATCAATAAAGGCAGTAGGTTTTTTAAATAAATTCAAATGAGCCTTTTTTCACTTTGTCAGCCCCAAATGGGAATAAAATAGGCCATGTACGAGTATACATTCTTCTCTAAATGATTTGCTTCATAGAAAACCAGCTCTAATGACTAAGTCTTTTTCATTAACTTCATTTTAAATGCTGTGACGATATAGATTTTTACCGAAAATGAATACCGAGTGGCACGGATAATATATCCCCTGCATTCTTATGCATATCGAAACATTTTCTAGCAAATGCTTTAGAAATTAGAAATAAAAACAAATGATCTATAAGCAAATAAAATGTTCCAGATGTTCTCATTGGAAGATATTTATTACTATAATTATATCGTAAAAATATGGACATGTGTGCTTTAAGTATGTAATTAATATGAAATCGACATATTACTACAGCTCTCAAATTTGTGATAATCCTTTTCCCTTCAGTGTTACTACGTTAAAAGTAATTTAAAAGAATCCGCAACGTTTCTCATTCACGCTGCTATTGGATCTCTCAGACGAAGCATGTCTTGGACTTACTTGTCGGCAATTGAAGTAATCAATGGTGAATAGACGCTCAGAATTTATCTTTGGAATGCGTTTTGTATTGAGTGGTTCCACTGTTTTGAAGCCAGCTGGCAAAGTGCTTTCCACACAGGCTATGGAAATGTTTTTCACTAACTGTGCATGAGAAATCGTGGTTCGAAGTAATTCTTTTCCTCTCTTTAATGGACAACTTTATTCTCTTTCCAAAGCAGGGAGGCAGCAAGGAGTCTTTCAAAACAACTACCCTTGAGTTCTAAACCCACTTCGTCAGCGACGAGAGATTGCCCCACGAGATAGGCTGCTCGCCTTGCAATTTAATACGGTCCACTTCTTCGACGACCGGGAAAATTATATTTCAGAATGGAGTCCAAATTAGTACACAGAGAGTGAAGAGTTTCAAACGGCCGTTTGTGGTGAGCTAGAAATGAGGTAAGTGTATTTTCACAATGTATTCACGCGCATAATACGACTATAACTGGGTGCTCGCATATTCATTCGAACGCGTGCGACGCTCATAATATTCATGGACTATGCTACTATGAAGAAGAGCTCCAGACGGGGTTCCACTCGATGAGCGATACTACTTCAGGAGTTTTCTTCGGAAAGATCACGCTCTTCTGGTTTCGTTCTCCTTACCTCGCAAACTCGATTAGCTCGACCAATTTCCGAGTAATTTTAATCGAGCAAATGAAAAGGAAATAATTTCGACGGCTGGAACGTCAATTTTGTTTCCTTTCAATCACGACGATGAATGGGCGCAATAAGAAAGGGTTTTCCCTATTCCTTGGAATTACGGCCCATTAGCCTTTTAAAACTGTCAGCGAGGCACGCGCTTGTCAAGTTCTCCCTGCGCGTGACAAGCTTTGGCTCCCTTTTAAACTTCACTCGGAACAAGAGTCGTCCTGGGTGATAGGAATATCAGTGAATCGGAGAATGAAGTTTTCAATTTGTCAGGCGGGGTGTTGATTGAGAGGCAGGGAAAGCACCTTTGCTTCGAATGGATGGCTCTAATGCAGGGCATCTCGAGTGAAAAAGGAATGCGGAAGATGCGGTGAGGAGGAGGGCATATGCAGTCAATTAAATCACATTTCACCTCGGTTCCTCGGCGGGATAGAATGGGACGGCTTACCTGCCTTCCCATTCTCGCGTTGAAGTCTCCGTGTCTCTCACACGACGTTCACGTCACTACTTGTTTCTGGCCTCTTGGCTGAAGTTAATACAGTTGTTTTGGCCCCAGCGTGGAAGTGCGCTTAGGATTGGTTTCATTTTGGATCAAACTTGAGCGGGAAGGTTTTTGGAAGTGTTAATCCATTAGACAGCTAAAGAACAAAAACATTAATTATTTAATTGCTATATCATAGTACAAGGATGCTATTTTTTCCAATTATTTCATCATTCAATTCACTGTTGAAAGAAAAAACTTATTTAATGCGGAGCGAGTAATTGTTAATGTTTTTCCGATTTTTTGTTCCTTGGCAATGGTTAATGAAATTTTCTACATGTGTTTGAGTGACTTCGCTGTGCAGTTTTTGGTGACTGCACATCGAATTTTTAATGGTAATCCATTGTCTATAAACAAATGATTCTAACTATTCATTTATGCAATATTATTGCCTATCCACTCCTTCCTTGGTATGTTGTATGTTATACTCTGTAGTTGGAATTTAATATCAAATCATCGATGGCATGTAAGACCAATGTTCTCCATGCATGGAATCCTTTTCGTCGAGTTTGCGAGTATCATTTTACGAAACATTTCAAACATGCAAAGCATAAAATCACATGGTTTTAAGATTTTTTGGGGCAAGGAATAGTAATAGATATACTATATCTAATGATCCGTGATTTGAGAGATGGTTGAGGCCAATACTTAGGGGATATCCATCATCTGGACTCATGATGTCCAGATGTGACACAGAGTAGCAAAACTAGTCGATAATAATACATTCTTTCCTTTGGAAACGCAAAGTCTTCGATTCTTTCTTCTTCCGCTCCTTATTTATATCTTGTTTTGTTTCAGAAATTGTAAATTTATGAAAGAATTCAAAGTATTTTCCGTACATAATAAAGACTTGCAAATATTATTTTCTTGTAGAATGTGGTGGGAATAATGTCAGGAGAGTGTAACGTAAGAGCGATCGCAGTAACCGTTTAATTTGACCCTATCTTAACTGAACAAACTCTATTTCAAATCCGCTGTTACGTTTCCTGCCACCACCAATGCTCTCTGAATTAGATTGAAGGATCTAACGTAATACTAATGGTTTAATATCTGAAGCATCATCACTCTGTGAACTTGACGATTCTCATTTTACTACCTTAAGTAATACATTGACGCTTAGCTAATTGTTTAGTACACACATTATTCATTTCATTATGTTGAAAATAATTATAAAACAAAACTGAGGACACCTGAATCACTCAACCCTCGTTGAGTGTGAAATTGGGGCTGGTCTTTTGAGCGTGCGCCAGATTTCACGTGGGCCGTTTCGAGAGGGGAAAGAAGTAAGTAGGAGGCAGGTGGGGAGGAGCGGGACCAGGCGAGTATGAAAGTTTATGCCTTCGAGTCTCCTGAGTGCTTTGTTCGGTTGCGAAAGGCACTACGTTTCCAGGCACGGAGATAGCCTGCTTTGGCTGCCAAGGGGCTTCGAAAGGCGAGGGAACGTGCGTGAATCTTCCCCTCTTCCGCCGTCACTCGGGATGCTTAAGAAGAGGCAAAAATAAAGATAAAAGACAGGATCGCCCACGGTTCCAAGTTCTTGCCCGAGTCAAGGGTGAGGAGGCCAGGAGATGGATACTCTCGAAGCGTAAGGGAAACGTCCGTTAAAAAAGACCCAGTCACACCTTTTTTAATGGATCCTTCCATTTTGTTGGACACACGAATTAATATTTCTCGTCCTTCTTGTACTATTGCATAAAAATGTGCCACCCTGTACCTTTGAAATGAAAACGTTTATCTGGTTACTTAAGAAATTAATTTTCCAGATGAACACATCCGTATAATTTTCATCCGATTAATTCTTACCTAATGCCATTGAAAGATGAACTTATTACATAGATCTTTTCTTTGTCTCTATCAAAAACACAGAAACACTAAAAGAGAGAAGAAATTCATATGCTTTCGAATTTTTGGTGGTACAAGCCACCTTTCTCGAGGAAGAGAAGGAAGGAACTTATATGTGTGTATTTTCCCAGGTGCGAGTGGGGAACGGAGAGTCGGGATGGGCAGTGTTATACAAGGTGCTGTTATAAGAGCTATAAGGTAGGGATGCCCATTATCACCGTTGCTGTTCAACGTATATGTGGAGGAAATGATTAAAGAGGCATAGGAAGACCTGGAGGTAGGAATGAAGATCGGCGGGTAATTCGTAAAATCAGTTAGGTTTGCTGATGACCAAGTTCTAGTTTGTCAGTCAGCCAAGGGGCTGCAAGCCTTGCTTAGTGAATTGGAAATTCAGTGCGACAGGTATGGGATGAGAATCAGTATTAATAAAACAAAGGTTATGCGATTTTTCATAAAGAAAAAGGCTAAGCTAAACATTAAAATAGGAAGGCAAAAACTAGAGCAGGTAGAACAGTTTACGTATCTCGGTAGTGTTTTGGACCAACACGGTCAAAGTAGTTGGGACGTAAGGCGAAGAATTGCCCTGGGCAAAGAGGCTTTCGCAAGGAGGAGGGAGTTGATGACAGGGACTTTGAGTAAGGATGTTAAGAAAAGACTCGTAAAAACTTTGATATGGAGCGTAGCTATGTACGGTGCGGAAACGTGGTCATTAAAGCAGGAGGATAGACGTAGATTGGAGGCTTTTGAAATGTGGGTGTGGAGAAGAATGGAGAAGGTGAAATGAACAGAGAAGAAAACAAATGAGGAAGTACTCGGTATGGCGGGTGAAGAGAGGGGTTTGTTGGAAGAAATCCTATGGAGGCAGGAAAAATGGATGAAAGGCGTATTGATGCTGAAAACTGTAATTGAGGGGAGAATGTTAGGCAAACGGGTAAAGGGAAGGAACAGGACAGGGATGTTGGACGGGCTGAATGTAGGAAGGAAGTGCTAAAAGATGAAGAGGAGGCTTGATGTAGAGTAGGCTGCTGTATTATGTTCTGCTAGGAGTCACAAAATATCTATTTGGTAGATGTGGCCATCCAAAAGCAAGATTATTTTTATCGTCTCTTGTTCTCGTAACAAAGAACGTAAACAGTTCTACATCAACGATCCAAGAACAAATTAAGATATAAATTTTTAAGCGATACAAAAATAGTGTTTTAAAACGGCATTAAAACCTGAGTAGCTTAATGATTGCCGTATGTTGTTCCAACGATTTGCTCCTAATATGTATTATTAAGGAAATGGCGTTCTTCAAAAGCACTCGCGATAAAGATACTGGTTGGGCGTATTATAAATTCGCTCGCTGCCTGAATTCTCTTATGCAAGCCCGTGTACCTGTTTTTGAAACAAGCCGTAACTAATTTTTTGCATTTTTTCATGGACGCGTTTAATGAATATGAATAAAAAATTATATAATGAGAAAGTTAAGATGATTATTGGAAGCTCATATTACATTTCGGAAATATCAATCTTCGTGCCCCCTTGGATTTAAAGGCGATTAAAATGCAGAGCAGATTAAGGTAATTGGTGAGGTTCATTAAAGTAACCCTAATTATCTTAAATTAACCCTAATATATAACATTTAATAGCAAATAGACCAAGACATGACTCAATAGAAAATATCATTGACAACAGCTAATTTTACCATTCACTAATTTCAATTGCTGAAAGTTTTACTCTAACGTATAGTGTGAGATGCCCATTTCTGCTTTTTCTGAGGACGTAATGTTATCTTTCGTTTTCAACTGAATAAATTGCGTAAGCATTGTATCATGAATGAACTGTTGTAAGTAAATAAAAACTGAATAGTTCAGTATTTTAAAATATATATCTGCTCTATGGGGTTAGGGACGGAATGCATTTTATCATCCTACTTTTCCTTCGCCTCAGCTCTTGTCCCCATTCTCTTTTCCCGGGGCCATAATCGTGGTTTCATTCCCCTGGGCGGTACAGTTATGTGATTTGCATAATATGTTTTGCTCCTTCCGCCCGGGTGCTCCCCTTTTCTTGCCTAAGATTTTATTTCTCCGGAGTGGTGGAGATTCTTGGCCTGATTAATTTAAGGAGACTTTTATCATCCAAAAAACTTAGCAGACGAAATAGCGAATATGAGATCATATGCGATCCGATATTTTCGACCAAAAATTCCACCAAAGTTTATTCATTTTGTTTTTTATTTGAACATGCAGAAATAAAGTATAATGAATTCAACTACTATATTTTCATTTTCAATTGAAACGATTTAAAATTCTGCTATCTGGGAAATATTGTTAGCATGAATTTACAATTGAATTCCGTTCATTTTCAGATTTATCAAAAACAGATATATTTTAGCCAACAACCTTTACATATATACGAGGTTCAGGTGTTTCCATCTCGTAGTATTATATATTTCTTCTCGTATGCTATTAGAAAAGTATCTACTCGTCCATATAACTCTAAAAATGTAAAAATGATAATCATGATTTGGAGTATAGTGCGTGAAGGTCAGATATTATCGATCTCATTAAGTTAGCTAGTTAAATTTATTAAATTGATCCATTAAATTGGTGTATATCTAATTAATATGGTTTTATTTTCTTAATTGGCACAATTTTTTGTAGGTGAAAATTAACAAGAATAGGTATTTCAAAAAAAACAATAAAACGCATTTAAAACATGTAAATAAACTTTTTATCGTCATTAAAATAAAAGGATTTGTCGTTAATATTTTGAAAATATGTATAAATATGTGTATTTATTAATATATATATATATATATATATATATATATATATATATATATATATATATATATATATATACATATACACACAGTAATCAACCCGAAGATCGTTTGGTAGGTGATGGTAGAGTTCACCCAATACTAAGCCCTATACGGCGTGTGAAATTCACACATCAGGGTAGGAGGGCCAGTTCCTTTCCCTGTGCCGGTTATGGTTTCCCAGGAAGACCTGGTACCCGAAAAATCACATAGCTGGGGTGGAACTGCAGGTACCCAGAGTGCCTTGCCCGGGAATCGAACTCGGGACCCTCCGGTCTACCCACTGGACTACCGCGACCTACATTATATATATATGCATATATATATATATATACATACATATATATATATATATATACATATATATATATATACATATATATATATATATAACTTATATAAAAATCTCACGGATATACACGAAGTTAGCACTAGCGAACAAAGACAAAGATAGAAACACAGAAACACGAAAAATAAAGGAAAATCACTTGCTTTTGAATGTAGGGTGATACAAGCCACCCGTCAAGGAAGACCGAGCCTCATGCAAGAATTCTTCCCTGATTGGGATGCCCCAAATCGCCAAACACGTCTCCGAACACAACAATCCATTTAATAAAGAACAACAATCCCTTTATATCTCGGAAGTGTTTTGGACCAACACGGTCAAAGTAGTAGGGACGTAAGGAGAAGAATTGCGCTAAGCAAAGAGACTTTCACAAGAAGAAGGGAGTTGATGACAGGGACGTTGAGTAAGGATGTTAAGAAAAGACTCGTAAAAACTTTGATATGGAGCGTAGCTATGTACGGCGCGGAAACGTGGTCATTGCAGCAGGAGGATAGACGTAGACTGGAGGCTTTTGAAATGTGGGTGTGGAGAAGAATGGAGAAGGTAAAATGGACAGAGAAGAAAACAAACGAGGAAGTACTTTATATGGTGGGTGAAGAGAGGGGTTTGCTGGGAGATATCCTATGGAGGCAGGAAAAGTGGCTGAAGGGGGTATTGACCGGCAGTGGGATGTTGAAGACTGTAATTGAGGGGAGAATGTTAGGCAAACGAGGAAAGGGAAGGAACAGGATAGGGATGTTGGACGGGATGAAGGGAAGAAGAAAGTACTCAGAGCTGAAGAGGGACCAGATGTAGAGTGGGATGTTGTGTTATGCTAGGAAACACAAAATATTTAATAAGTAGCTATGTACATACAAAAACCTACCTTAACCGATAGATTACCTAGTAATATATATATATATATATATATATATATATATATATATATATATATATATATATATATATATATGTATTTTTTTTCCTAGACCGGGACTTGAACTGGATCTTTCCACTTGCCAGGCGGAGGCTTTTAACCACTTGACCTACCCAGGAAATGTAATTTACACTGAGATCTGCGATGCTTTATGCAACCAAGTGCCCCAATTCTTAGGCCAAGAGATGGCGTTAGGGAGCTGTTTCACCCACCAAAGGGGAAATGGACAACGCACAAGAAGAAAGGATATTGGTATAGCAATCATACAACATCATAAAGGATAAGAACACTGCGTTTCGTGGCACGCATAGCCAGAAGAAGAGATGAGCCACATTGGCCTGATACACATGCAAACACGAAATCCCGCCAAACGGCGAACGAATGCTCATTTACATAGAAATAGATATAAGGAATAGGGATAGGAGCACACATAAATGACTCTCTCTCTCTCTCTCTCTCTCTATATATATATATATATATATATATATATATATATATATATATATATATATATATATATGTATAGAGAGAGAGAGAGTATGGAATAGATATGTAATTAATGGACTTTAGAGAAATAATGAATATTAGACTCGTCAATTCATTTAAAAACATGAAGAAATTTTCCCGGTAAAAACGTTTGATAAAAGCTTATGTTTGGTTTTCCCGAGGTAGCTATGAAGGCATTCACCCATTCTCATCACGTTGCAAAAAGTGCAGAGGGTGTTTCGGTCTTGGTCAGGCACACTCGTGGGAGAAAGTTAGAAGGGGAGGGATCATTAGCGGGGAGAAATGAGTCCACCCCATTTCAAAGATTTCTTCATGGGACTATAATCCTAACCGATGTGAATTCGACCGATGACCGCTCAAAGTAATAGGTATTTCAGGGAGATCAACGCGACACGCTTTGCAATCAAGTGAAAAAACGACACAAAAGATACCGTGAAGGAAGTCGGCTACCCGAGCTTCCGTCTTCTCACAGACCGGACGTTTCGTGGCCTCCGGGAGGCACATGTCCAAAAGATATCCTCCTCAGTAACCCACTTATCCGCTTCCGATGGAAGTCTTTTGAGCTTTCCTTCTCCGATTTTTCTATAGTGGATTTTAAATGATTGCCTTGCTGAACTGAAGGGTTTCGGCTTTTCAGCACTAATCTCAGCGTAATTACGTCCTACTGCCCCCCGGACCATAGAATACTCCCATTTCTCTCTTTCGATCTGCTGTCTTCACCAATTTAGAAAAGAAGCACAGCGAAACAATGATGGAACAATATTCATGTGTCCGCCCACGTCAATCACATGCTACAGAAGGTGAAACTTCCAAAGCCTCCCTCCCACTCCTCTACATCATCACCCCTCTCATGTTTTATTTTGAGAAAATGAAAATATTACTGCCAAATATGGTTCACGGTTTTACACGAGGATTACAAGTTCTTATTAGAAATACTGTATACATATTGTCACAAAAGAGTAAGTAGGAATTACCATAAAATTCGAGACTGTGATCAGTTTTCTTCGGTTAACCTAATCAGTGGCGTTATCACGAGTAAATGCGGTTGACATAGGCTAATACTGTAATAGTTCAAAAAAATAATTCAGTTCGAGATTTTCCCAAACAACAAATTTGTTTTAGGATTCTTTTTCTGGTGTATTTAATGGAGAAGACATTTAATTTTCTCGAGTTGTCGGTGAACAGTAATGTATTAAAAATACTGCTTCCTCTGATGTTAATCCCACTGCTCCTCTTGATGGACTAAGTTCTTCAACAATGCAGTTTCACGTAATTTCATATATCTGGCAGTATATTTTCTTTGTGGTTTTCTTATTTTTTTCAAGCGATAAAAAAAAAACTAATCGGCAGTCTCTGGCTTGTATCTCTTGTAGTGTTAAATAATTGCATTAAGAATACATTATTGAAGTACTGAGAGAAAGAATCAATTAACCAGGTATACAATTACCATTGGAATATTATTCAATAGTGTATGTACGAGTATTTTGAAAGGAAACGTAAAATAATATTGAATTATTAAAGTACTCGTGCATGTTACGTAACGGCTGCTATAAGAGTTTTATGAAACCGTTTCATGTATTCACCCTGAGGTGAATGGTGATTGGAAGCTGGGTTCTTCCTCATAATTTCCGTCCTCTCTTTTATTTAATTCATACAGTAATATTATTCTTGTCAATTAAGTCTCGTGAAAACGCAACAAATGGCTTTGAGCATTCATTTAAACGAAGAATAATGAAATTTCCATTTTAATTTACACGCTTTTTGCAGAAATTAACTCATTCATTAACTGGGATGATTTCTCGGAATTCATGCATTCGAATTTTGCATATATTATGCATTTCGACATGCCGCGAAGAAAATAAAAGGTGAGGTTTTTAGGACTGAATTTTTTCCACGTCATTTATTCATCAAACATAATTAAAAGTGCGTCTAGTTGTCTCAATCTTGGAATGTAACTATTTTCGGCGCCTTTGCGCATCTCTATTCCTATGCGAAAATATTGTTCGGAAGTTGAAAATAGGTGACAGGATTCCTCGAAGCGTAATGAGGACTTGGTTTGAGAAGCGGAACTAATTCAATAAAGAGAGCGGCCAGAATTCTCTTCCCCCTTCTCCGGTTCCTTCATTCCTTCGTCTCAGCTCGCTCTTCGCCTCCCCCCAACCAACCAACCACTTCCCCCTCCACCTCACCTATAAGCTTTCTACATATGCTTTCTCCGGCCTCCCTCAACTTTCATTCAAACGGAGTTTTTAATTGGACAACCTTTGGTTGGCTCTTGTGCTGAAAAGGGTGAAAGTTATGATAGGTTAAAAGACGACTCTGTGTTGAAGAAGACCGAGGCAATTTTGTGTGGACCCTCCAATCAGGGATGAGCCTTCACTCCCAAAAGACCTTGGTTGTTTTAATTTAAAACGATTATATGGATTCAATTGGAGCTGATTTTATTGATTAGCCAGCTCCTGCTAGAGAAATGTAATGAGTGAAAATGTTGCTACTCGATGTTTATTGATTGCTTAGATCATTCCATCGATAAAATCATTTAATTATTTCCGAGCCGATTTATGAATATTGATGAGAATATTTAATTTAATTTTCATTTAATTGCGTGAACGTTACTATTTACTCTTTATAAGTGCTTCAAGTTTGAAAAAAAATGTATAAATATACTGCAAAGAGAACGCACAATTCGTCAAAGTTGGCTCAAAGAGAGAAAATGGAGGCATCTGGATACGTAAAACTATGGTCATTAATTAAAGTACCGTGATTTTGACAATCATTAAGATTGTTAGCATAGGCCTAAGACTTCAAAATTTGGATCGAATGTGCTCGTGACGCTAAAATTTATGCACATTCCAATGTATCTTTAGTGTATATTCTGCGTTTTCGGTAAGGTTTAAGGGGCATTTTTGAAATTTATGAAACCAAATCTAATTAAGTATTAAACGTTCACAAGTTAGAACGATATATTATCAAAAGAATTCTTAAAATATAAGGAAATATTCGGTCATACGCGTTGGGTCAGCAGGAATGAATAAAGTGTTCACCGAAGTACGAATTAATTTTTTAAGGGAATCCTCCCCTATAATGTCCTGCCTTATTTTAGGAAAATGAGTTCTATGATGATTATAAGTGTATTTCTGGAGCAAATGTTGAGTCTCGATTTCTTCGAAGAAAACCGGTTGACGTGCGGGAATTCACTCGTCGATTTTTTCGCGACTGAAATATGTAATTTCCGGTACTTAGAGCAGGTCAGGAAATATACCTTGATGCGATTTTCGTGAAATAATCGGTTAGTCTCCTTTTGGGAGTGTTTTTGAAATGGGAACTGGTTGATTTGCGGAGTCGAGCCACCTTCATTTTCTGTTGAACGTATTGACGACGTGTAACAAGTTCGCCTCGTGTTGTCGCACGCAGGGAGGAGAGGAGTGGTCGGTGCGGCCCTCGGGGTTTCTGGATGCGTTGGCGTCCCACTATATGTGTGTGTGTGTTCGTCGGTGTGCGTATCTGTTGGATGTTGCGCGGGAAAAGCGTGGTATCGGGGGTGGGGGGGGGGACTGGGAGGGAGGCAAGTTACGCGGGCCGAAGGAAAACAAAACGCCCATTGTTGTGCCGTGGGACAATGCAGTCGGCTTCAGCGGACTCGGCGAGGCGAAACAAACGGTTCGGTTTAATCACAGAAAACATTCCATCACCTCCTTCCTTCCTCCTTGGAGCACTTATACCCTCTATTCTTCATTTTGCACCCTCCCTTCCGTTTTCTAAAAGGAAAGAAAAAAAATGAAAACCGGACCTATGATACGAGAAACAATGTGGGACACCTGAAAGAGTTAGTTTATTTTATGGTGAAGTTTATTTTAAAATGAAGCCTTTCTGTGATTGTGCTATTTTATACGGATAGCAGTACTTTCAGGAAGAGACTTTTGAAGTGATGCCATCGATGTAAGAATACAACGGGTGCATTTGCATTGTATATTACATTTTCATTTGCATACAACGAAAAATGACGACTGCAATCTCACATTTTACGAGTTTTTGACAACCAGATGTAATTCCATTCTATTTCTCCACATTTGTTAATTGTATCATTGCGATAGATTTTAAGGAAGATTGCGAAAGATAATATTTGGTATTTTTTCCGCTTAGGCAAATCAAGGAGGAGACATTTAAAAGAATTAGGTGACAGCTGTAGAATGTGCATGAACTTTTGGTCGCAATTCCAAGCCCCGTCTAAAGAACTTTAAAGGAATAAACGTCTTTATTTCAGCGAAGTTGAGACCATAAGGTTCCAAACCTTCGTCAAGTACATAACAGTAATAAGGAAACATAAATGGAAATAGTCCACGCTCCTCCATTTATCTACCTAATGACATTTAATTAAATGCAAGTATGGCAACTTAATGAAACAGTTCCTTCTCTAATAGGAATTAGACGTGTCAGTATTACATTATATAATATTATATTATTCTAAAATGTTCTGTGTATTTTTAAATACTGGCTGAAATTTGTTGCGCCGTAATTTTTGTCGTAAACCAGGTATCGTACTTGCTCGCGTAGAGATGCTCTCAATCTTGAGATACGAGGGTCATCCGGAAAGTAGTACCCGTTCGTGAAATAAAGACACAAAAGTAAATATTAACAAACATAAAAAATTTTATTTGAAAGAGGATACTTTAAACTACTTCTCAACATAATCTCCAAGCAAATTAAGGCATTTGTCATAACGTGTGACAAGTTTCTGTATTCCTGCTGCATAGTCCTTCGCCGCCAGCTCATTGAGATACGCGAGGGACCCATCTTGCACAAATTTTTGCATAATGCAGATGGTGTTTAACAATTTCATGAACAATTGTTCGAGAAACATTGGGAAAATGCTCACAGATGTCATCAATTGTGACGCGCCGATCGTTCCTCACGAATTCGTCAACTGAGCTCACCAGTTGGTCTGTAATGACAGACGGTCTCCCCGAACGCTCATCGTCGTGTGTGTTCCCCCTCCCCATGTTGAAGTTGCGACACCACCGCCGAACAGACGACTCGTCCATTACATTGTCTCCATACACCTCCTTTAATTGGCGATGAATATCACATGGGCGAACGTTTCTTGCATTGAGGAATTTAATCACTGCCCTCACTTCACAACTGGCGGCGTTCTCAATTTTTTTAAACATTGTAAACAATCACAGAAACAACACAGGCAATGCTAGCGTCACGCAACTTGGCTCAGAGAAGGCAGACAAGCCACTGAAGCTATCTGACCTCGTCCAGCGGCTACTCGCGTCGTCAGCACTTCATGCGGCACGAACGGGTACTACTTTCCGGATGACCCTCGTATATCTGGGAAGTATTACGATAAGCTCAGGCTTATTTGAATTCAAGGAGAAATGAGCCCCCAAAAAGCGTAGCGAAGCAAACAAGTAAATTAACTTGAACTAATTTTGTTGTACGCCTATGCACTACATTTTCTTAGATATGCAAATGGCTCACACTGTGAACTTCTAGGTTGACGGAATCTAATGCGACGAGCAAGAGTGTGTTAGCCTGTATTATCGGACTTAACCTCAAACGGAAGCAATTTAAAAATTGCTACACCGGCGTCGTTAGATGAGGGCCATAAATTTGTCAGTAGTTAGCCAGTGTGTCCAGGCAAAACCTAAATTTAACCGGTAAACCACCTTCAATAATAAAATAAAACCATGCTTACATACTTATTTTCCGAGGCTGAATGGAGTTACTCTCTTATCTCTTTCCTATTGCCATCGTGACGTTTGATGCACGGCCGGTGATGATAAAGAGCAAGCTGTATCAGCAGGTGTGATAGACGCGACTGTTTTGTGAGTACCGCAATGAACAGGACTCGAAAAATAGGTTCTAAAAGATCTCGTATGATAGTTTTTTTTACAGATTTTTCGTTCCCAGTTTGATATGATGCAAATGATGATGGAATTCGATTTGAAAACTTTTTCCAAATGAGTGATGCCTGGTTTGGTAGTGATCTTCGTGTCAAATACACTTTATTCTATATTTTTTCCATCAAATATTTTCCAAATGAGGTTTTCATAACCGATGTTACGAAAATTAAGTCTATCAAGTAAGTCTATTGAAAGGACCTATATACGGATATGCTACCCATCAACCGAAGACAGATTCTTATGGTGAAACCATCCGCTGCAAACGTATCTCAGATTGTATTTAAACTTGGGAGCGCTATGCGCGTCGGTGAGTTTGTGAAATGTCAAACTAATTTGTTTTCAAGAGACATTAGTTTATATTTTACAATTGGCAGTTTCATAAGCGTCCATACTCTCTCACCCATTCTGTCTCTGCAAACTTAATTACAATTCAATGAAGAAATACTGTGTCGATTAATTGTTAGTCAAAGTTGGTCCTACTTGGCACCCAGCTAGTATGTAGATGAAACAACTTCTTGCAATTGAATTAATTTCTCTATTTCCTCACCACCACGTATTCTGTGTATCTATTCTTTAGCTGGTCCTTTATCCCCATATTTCATTCTCCTCCTCCCAACGATTAAGTCTTCCGCAAACAATGCCTTAAGTGGAATAGGTTGAATGAATTTTTTTACCCAAGTCTCGCGTCTTCTCATGCTTCACAGACTGTGTTCTCAATGAAGATATTCTTTCACTACCTGGTCCGCCTTCATATCTCATTCCGTTGGCTTGCATATTAAGGTCGTTTCCTCCGCTCTGGCGTAATCTTAATTAAGATTGGGATGGGAACAGGGATGGAAGGCCCCACAGGAGTTGAGACGCCCAGCTGGGGTCAGAGTCGTTGACTGTCCGACAGATAGCCCATGCCAGCGATAGCAGGTTGCCAAGGAAGTAACAAGTTTTTATAGTGACGAAGTTCGATTCACATTAAAAAATGATGTCTCAGTTTGAAGTTTATTATTCACCGCGGGAACTCTTTTCTGGAGCCTAAGGTTAGTAGAAAAATGTGTTTCCAAGTGCAACTCCAATACTCATATGGAAATATTTTTTCATAGATCCGGGAAAAACATCTAAACGTAATGTACAAAACTTCTTTGGATTGCGTATCTCAAACTTTTCATTCATTCTGACGTAATAACAAGGAACTTTCTGAGGTACATTCCGAAAAATAAATTATTTTCCAGAGTAAAATGAAAGTGATTCTTCAATCATCAATTTTTATTTCTTTCGTATTAACCCAATAATCATTGTCTTCATGCAAGTTCAAGTAAGCGAGATCTCGCCTAATTTATCGTACAAATGGCTGTTTTCGAGGCAGGTTTTCGAGCACAGTTTTCATCAGGATTTTTTTAAGGATTTATCCAGTTGTGACTGATATTCTTAGATTTCTGTAAAATACATTCACAATTATTATTTCTCTACATAATATATGTATAGATACATTTAACTTCTTTTTAGAATTTTCACCTTAAGATCCTCTTTGAAAAGAATGTTGGTCATCCATTCCGATTGATTATTTGGAACCAATCTGCAAGCACGGAGGACAAATTGCGAGACCATAGCCACGCTTTCCAGTTATTCGTCATGGGAAATTCATTTTAATTGTAAAATGCCGGATTCCTTTTAATCGTTAGGCAATGAATAGAGATTCTAAACAACCCTTAATGTTTTCATTCCTGCCCTCATTTAGAAACGAGCGGTAATGAGAAGTGGTCATGGTGTTGAAAAAAGGGAACATGCGTGCCGAGGGGCCTAATTAGACTTGGTGCGAGGAGCTTGTTTTCCACGCGGGGTGATAGACAAGGCGTTGTTCACCTTGAGTGTGGGACTGTAACGGATACTCCTTCCCCTGGAGACGACGTTTCCCACTCCAGATGCGAAGTTATTAGCGCCATCCTCGAGTAAGGCGCACATAGTAATTCCGCCGATGGACCTGTGAAAGCGAAGGGGGGGGGGTGTTCTCCTCGACTCGGAAGGGTGTATTCGTTACGCTCCACTTGTGTAGATTAGTCGCACTAGGCTTTGGGTCAGTCCCCTCCTTTTGTCCGAATACGAGAAACTTTTCCGTGATTCGCTAGATCCTTCCAAACTACCGAGGAAAGTAGTTCTTGTTATTTCTTTCCTCACAGAGCGGAATGGCATCGTGTTTTCTTGACCGTGGCGAATATTTCGAATCGTCGGAAAATCTTTCACGCCTCGCATTGAATGACATCCGGATGATAGATAATAGTTGCGACCCACTTGGGAGCAGACCGTCTTGCTAGTAGTTTGGCGGGGCGCTGTTTTCTTTGGCGCGGAAGCTTTATCTGGGGCGAGTAATTTTCGGATAATGCGACGCTGTAATGGGGAACAGGACGGATTTCGAAAAACTTACATGAAAGTTATTTGAGGTGTTTTTGATTTGAATGAATTATTCGGAAATAAGATGAGTAGTGAAATTCGTATTACAATGCTGATGATGACTGTGTGAATGTGTTTGTTTTGCATGGGAAGCGCTTAATATCGGAACAGTTCATACTTTACGTGCTTATTCTCTGGGTCTCAAACCCGAATGTACTTCTGGATCCGTAGGAAAAGCTTTAATTTATGATAATAGAAAATGAACGGTGAAAATTTATCCAAATGGCTCTGGATAAGTGAATGAAGAGAATGCTGTTTAAAGCTTTGAATATTTCTGAAAGTTGCTACACCTAATTTTTGTCATCGTAGTAACGCACCAAATATATTTCCATCGAGTTCCATAGTCATCCATGAATATACTGCTACATTTTCGCAAACGTGAGTCACTCGATGAAGCTGATTTCAGTCGTTGACTTAAGGATACAAAGAAGTATGCTATGCTTAAAATATTGTCAATCATAAGTGAAATCCCCTGGTATCATATAGCATTTGAAGTGAACTTTCTTATCTAGCGTCACATGCATCATTGTATAGCTGTTAATATTATTAGCATTAACCTATTGGTAAAGGTAATTTTGTAGTGGACTCGGAGACTAGTCACTGCTTTGCCATCTAAGCTTATCACATTGTTGAACTTCTTGATTCTCGCCCTAAAATTAACCGTTCTTCTACTCCGCATAATTTTTGCCTTCCTTTATTCGGTCCAACATTCTTAAAATTTTCCACATCCTATCTAGTTCATTTAATATGGAACCCTCTATCTCAGTGACTTACTTATTTGTTTGTATGTGCATTGACTTCCGTTAAGAAAAATTCTTATTAAAATGTTATTGCAGAGTCCCCAAGTTAACAAAAGGTTTCAAGCAATTGTTCATAAGTGAAATATAAGGAATCTGAAGAACATTTAAATATTCTGTTAGACTAAATGCATCCAAAAGCGAAATAGTTTTATGAGTGTGGAAGATGATATAAGTATTATTTCGATAAAATATTGTTGAAGTGCTCACGAAGTTTAACTCCGCGCAAATAATGTTGGAAGATCATCATTGTTAAATTGGTCACAATATTTGTCGTTACTTTACTTTAAAGAAAGAATATTCGTAAATTGAATGACGTAAATTGGGTACTCGCCGAAGTAAATTACGTTGATGGCGTTGAGCATAGGTATAGCAATATTATGCGCTTTTTTTAAATGTGCTTCGCGCTGAAAAAGAGCACAGATAAAGCACAGCATGGTTTTAGCCAACGTTAACTGGAAGATAAATATATTTTACTGATGAGGTATTTCTTCGAAATAATAGCACGCTGTTTTAGTTGGCGCCTGAAGAACTAGAGGTCGGATCTGCATGCATTGATACTAAGCAGTAACGGGGACTTTTTAGCTCGAATGCATTGATGCGAATTATGCGTGTCGCTGGGTGGATAGTGATGGAACGGCGCGTCATGGCGGGTGCGGCCCAGCGGTCAAGCAAACGGGCGGGCCGTAAACGAAGACGCACCGAGATGCGTGACTAAGCCGTAGCTCATCCCACGGCGAAACGTACGTACAATGAGTGAGGGCGGAGGAGGACCTTTCAAGCACTCGCTCGGGATGAGGGGTTGCTCCTCCCGGCGCGGCTCTGTGTGCCCAAGGGGTTTGGCGCGAGGGAGCTCCAAATACGGAAATGGCCAGTCGTCTCGAGGAGCGCGATTGCCGCGAAGCGAAATCTGCTATTTGGATTGCATTTGTCATCGTCTCGAAACTTAAGGCCGAATCAATGGGGCATGCGACTGCGCGGATACGCTGTGTCGTCCTAATTATTAAACACTCGCGTCATAATAAAGGATACGTTTGAGGCTGCTTGCAGATGGCGGGAGTGCTTGCTGATTTGGTGCTGCGTACCGGCCCTTCACTTTCATACGCTTCTTCATCTGGCCACATCATCTTTCTTACCAGACGGGAGTTGACGCGATCTTGTTCACTTCTTTGTGTGTTCACCAATTATGCTGTTTTCCTGCGCTTTGAACAAGAGTGATATTTGGTGTCCAACACAATGTTATTCTAATGACTTCAGATTATACGAATAAAGAGTTGAAAAAAAATTAATGATCAGCTAAAACTCTAGATAGTCTCTTCATCAACAATTCAGTGAAATGCATAATTCTGCGCTGCCAAAGATACTGAAGGGGGATAATTTCATTTCTTACTACACATATTGATTGTATCGTATGTAATTGAAGTGGTCGATGGGTTGATTTAAATTGATTCGCACTTGTGAGTGTTAATACAAATACAATAATTTCGATCGTCTTAAACGCCTGAGCATTGTTTCATGCCATATAAAATATTTTCCGTTATTTCGAATTAATTATGCCTTAATGAATGATTTCATGACTTAGTACTATTTAGTAACTATCGTTGTTAAATATATGGTGACAGATTTGTTTTCTATCGTAAGCTTTCCGGATAATTTTGGCGGAATATAATTAGGAAGATTCCTGCAGAGATTTTATCTAAAAAGCAGTAAGACAAAGTTAATCAAAGTTTAGTCTGCCCGTACTCATATATCTATATATATGATTTTTGTATTGTATGGTTACTTCTCATCCATTAATACTACATTAGAGCTGACCATTTGTTGAAATAGCCTGAAATCAATTAAATTTAATTCATATTACTCTTATTATTCCAGTGTAAAAATATTTTTCCTTTGGGGTGCCCTTTAAAATGGGCGCTTCGGTTGAATAAAGATTCACTTGACAGTCAGGAAAAAGTGGTAAACCGGAGGGATAGACACGTATTCTTGAATCGAGTAGGAAGCAATTAGTGTTTCTCCAATGCCCAAAGGAAGTTTCCTTCTTTTTTCACGATCTCAAAAATATTATTTTCACCGAGGAGGGCGAGGAATGGGAAGAGGACACGATGGAGAATAGTTCATGATTTTAATCGTATCGATTTTGTTGTCACGAAATGAGTACATGGGTGTCCTAAAATGCACGATGAGGAAGTGTAATTTCAACTATTTGATAGTTCCGTACCAATGATTATCCAGAGACTGTTGTTCACCGCAAAAATTTATTAGTGAATATGATTAAAACATTTTAAAAAACAATAGGCCCGAGATATTACGAGTATAAAGAGCATGAAGAAAGAGATGAAATCAAGATAGAGAATGGGTGTGATGATGAATTCGATGATGTAGTAGGAATCCGGTCAGTATCGTAGAAAAATCGAATAAAATACCACTCTATGGCAAGAGTGAAATAAAGTGTCGCATGGGGATTGCTTGTCAATTAGTTTTAGAATGTATAGTTTTATCATACAATTAATTTTCCACAAGTCACTTCGAAATGCACTTCAAATACCTGCAAAAAATAACGATATTCAGGGACGATACAAAAATCGATGTGTATAAAACTCTGGTTAAAAGCTGAAACTGAAAGAAAAAGGCTAAGCTTAACATTAAAATAGGAGGGCAAAAACTAGAGCAGGTAGAACAGTTTACGTATCTCGGTAGTGTTTAGGACCAACACGGTCAATGTAGTAGGGACGTAAGGAGAAGAATTGCGCTAGGCAAAGAGGCTTTCACAAGGAGGGAGTTGATGACGGGGACGTTGAGTAAGGATGTTAAGAAAAGACTCGTAAAAACTTTGATATGGAGCGTAGCTATGTACGGCGCGGAAACGTGGTCATTGCAGCAGGAGGATAGACGTAGACTGGAGGCTTTTGAAATGTGGGTGTGGAGAAGAACGGAGAAGGTGAAATGGGCAGAGAAGAAAATAAACGAGGAAGTTCTTGGTATGGTGGGCGAAGAGAGGGGTTTGTTGGGAGCAATCCTATGGAGGCAGGAAAAGTGGCTGAGGGGGGTATTGACCGGCAGCGGGAGGTTGAAGACTGTAATTGAGGGGAGAATGTTAGGTAAACGAGGAAAGGGAAGGAACAGGGTAGGGATGTTGGACAGGATGACGGGAGGAAGGAAGTACTCAGAGCTGAAGAGGGACCTGATGTAAAGTAGGATGTTGTGTTTTGCTAGGGGTCACAAATTATTTAATTAGTAGCTATGTCCATCCAAAAACCTACCTTAACCGGTAGATTACCTAATAATAATAAATAAATAAATATAAATATATATATAAATAATATATATATATATATATATATATATATATATATATATATATATATATATATATATATATATATATATATATATCCTATAAAATTACATTCGCAAGCGTAACTCAAAAATTTTGAATTGAATTTGTTCTTTGATACAGAAATATTTTGTACGTGGCTCGTCTCATTTTTTCTATTACTGAGTTCAACATACTTTGAGATATCCATATGGCATAATATGCTACCATAAGAACGTTGAAGGTTGGAAAATGGAGATAAATTTTAAGGTATGATCGCGAGTTATTCAGTGTTTTTACCTTGGGGGATATGCTCTGAGACGTTTCCCTACCTCCTTACGAAACCGCACCCGGCTCAGATTTCCTCTCGCCTCTTCCCCCAAGCTTCTTGCATGGAAAGGGGCATGTTTGAATCCCACGCCGTGCGATTGATTCATTTTTATCAAGTAATCTTTATTTTTTAATCCGTCGTGTGTCCGTTTCATTTCAAATAACGAACAACAAACTACTGAAAAGCTCCATCGTCCGTGAAAAACATCGACCACCCAAGATTACGACGAATTTTTTCCAAAGGGCAAGAAACAAGTAAAGAAGAAGTTCCTTTTTTTAACGCGCATTATCTCCCGTTTTTAGTTCTTCGAGAAGAGGACGTCGGGTTGTTTTTCGCTTTTCACTTCGCCCCGAAGAAATCACTCTAAACCCGCGATCCGTGCCTTATTTTCGTCGATAAAGTGGGCGTGTATCGTAAGCGACAACGCTTCCGCGTCTTCTATTTTTGTTCTTTTGTTTTTTTCTTTACGACTGTATCCTGGATGGAGGCAGACAATGGTCGGATCGGACCTGAAAATCGGGGAAAAGTGGGTCGCGCGAATCGCCGCATCTCCCGGGGGAAATGAAGGGGTGCGTATGGGAAGCGGGGGAAAGGCGGAGGCGGTGACGGGCAGCGGCGGCGGTCGTGATCGAGGAACGAGCGAGGGGAATGCCATTATGAATACACGCAGAGCACAGTGGTCGGGGCGTTCCACGGAAAGCATGAACAGCGACTGAATATGCTAATGCCCGCATCTTTACCTACATCGGTTTTTCAATGAAAAAATGTGAAATAAGGCGAAGAAATGTGGAATACGTTGGCGGCATTAGTTTGGCACAGATATCAATACGTCTGTTTTAATTAAAACGATTGAAATTCAAGAAAAATTTCTCGTTAAAATTTTACGATATCTTGCTCTTCGGTTGACGGTGAATAAATAGTTAGGCTCATTAAGCGTAGATAACTCTCCATCCTTTTCGTGAAAGAGAAGGTTATGTATTATTAACAAATTAACATTTGTGAATACAATAACGTCATATCCGTGCCTTATGGGTATCGTCTTGCATCAATCATCAAACCATCGCATAGAAAACAATCTTGCATTATTAGTTTCAGCAAAATCTCCGATGGCTATACGCTCGCTGCATCTTCCCACCATTTTGAAGTCATTGAGTGCTATTGGCAACAAATTTCCGGGTTGACTTGCCAGTGAGGAAGTCACGATAATCGAGATTGATTAATGGAGTATGAATAGTGGCATGGAGTAATGAACGGATAATAAATAAATTGATTTCCATTAATACTATTGGAGAGTGACACTGCGCAACTTCCTCTTCACATTTTGCTGGGCCGAGAATGAATTGATGCCTTATTTGAGCTCAAGGTGAATAAAATACATATGAGTAAATACATGCAACTAAGTACGTATATTTAATATATATGAGCCATTGTGACAATGGTATCCGTTCGGAAATTTAAAATATTTAATTATACATCGTTCGTATGACATATATTTAATACTGTGTACGTGTCCCCCCGGCGTGGCGTTGGGAGGATTGAGGGTGTGGACGAAGCAGGGCAGTGATTGGTAGAAAGAGGGGGAGGGGATTAGCGGCCGAAGAAGCGAGGGGGGAGAGAGAAGAAGGAACAACGCCGTGTCCCGGGGGGGGGGGTGGCGAAGGGGGGTCGGGAACGGAGAGATGAACGCAGCCCCTTTGGCGGGCGAGCGTGGGTGGCTTCGGTGGTATCCTCCACGATGACCACGGCTCACGACCGGAAGGGGTCAGTCAGGTGGCTCGCACTGCGCTCCGATGGCGAGATAAGGCGGTGATCGTGTACCTGCCCCGGGAGGCGGACACTCGTGCTCGGAGGGGACTAATGATGGAGCGCGAGCAGGATTCGCGTGCAGGCGGGGCGCACTAGAACGGGAAGGTCGCTGAACATTAGGGTGGTCGGATTCGAAAAAAAGTTTACGTTTTCACCGTTTTGAATCGCTGTATTTCTAATAACATTACACTACAGATAACGGAAAGTGCCTAATATTCCATACCCAGTTAAATGAAGCCGTAGACCACACGGAGGGGTCCGCCCCCTAATCGTTACTCTTTTGAAATTACCAGACCCACAGAGCTAGGTAAACATTGACCCATTACATTACTTAAATTAACGTTCATGACTTAGATAAATGGATTAACTAATGGCTAATAGTTTGTTCATAACATGTTGTGGTTTAAAGTAAAATCTATGGGCCGAGATAGTCCAGGGGTAGGTTGGACTAATGAACGGAGGGCCCGGGTCCGATTCCCGGGCAAACCACTAAGGGCATCCTCAGCTACACCCAAGCTATGTGACTTTTCGGGAATTAGATTTTCTTGAGAAAATATCACCGGCACAGGGAAAGGAACTGGCCTCCCTGCCCTGATGTGTGAATTTCACATGCCGTCGGGCTTAGTACTGGGTGAACTCTACCATCACCTACTAAACCAAGACATTCGGATTGATTACTGTGTTTATGGTTTTTCAAGCAAAATCTAAGGAGGGAGGGCTTGAAATTGATTTTTAACGTCTTCCTTTGACGGGAATCGCCTGAATGAATAAAGAACGGAAAATATGCAGGGAATAATGTCTATCACGGAATACGCCTCAGTGCCGCACCCACATTTTCATTTGAATTTTCGTCACCGTCGTGTGAATTTGCAGCGCGGTGGGCGACGCACGCCTCTCGCTCGACGGAATCCGGCGAAGGCCGCGGCGGGCGGTGGAGAGGCGGCGGTTGGCGGATTGCTTTCTGCAAGTCGTGATCCCCTCCCTAGTGACGTCATTCCCTCCACAATGATCACGCGCGTCTCTACTTATGCAAGTACGTATACGCATGCGTATGCAACGCAGAAGCCCCGCCCACGCTGCTTTTTTTCCGCGGAAACTGTATTAGATGCGCGCATTCTTACATCTTTCATATTTTCCCATTGATGGAGAATGTTGTGGAAGTATCGAATTTTAAATGAGTGTAATGTTATACAGCCTTAGATTATGTAACTTCTGTCTGGATGATTCATTCTCTTCTTCTTTTACTTCCCTACGCCATTTGCATTTTGACAAAGGGAATGCCAAAGCCATGGTCCGACCTCCTCTGAGAACGTTGCTCAGTCTTAACCTTATTATGAGAAATGAAACAGTTTCTGGCGTCACTTGGTGGAAATTCTTCATATTGAAATTAAATTTAAAATACTTCGCCTTTCCACATAAACCACTTTATTACGACCTAGGTTTCGTTATGGTATAACATCATCAGGTAAAAATACAAGTCAAACACAGTATATATAGTTCTGGACGGAGTGGAAAAGGAGGGAGGGAGGAAAGCAAGGATTGGTTGAGGTAGGAAGAGGGGGCGGAGGAGGAGGAGGAATGGTAACATTGAAAAATTAGCAGGCTGGGAGAGGGAATTAATACATTGTTGAAAATATAAAATAACAGAAATATACATGGTTGAAAACTACATTGTTGAGAGAGAAAAAAAATTGTACAAATATTGTTGGAGAAAAAAAAAAAAAATATATATATATATATATATATATATATATATATATATATATATATATATACATTTTCTTGGCGTCGATTGGTTGGCAGAGGAGTGGGGGAATGGGTATTGCGAACGGCACTGGGTAATTAGGTGATTAAGTAGCAGGCTGGGAGGAGTTAATTGTTGAACAAGGAGTGAATTGTTTCAACAATGAATTTTAAGTTTAATTTCTTATTATGAGAGTAAACTATGCGGCCTTTCGTTTTTTCTAATGTATTATTGGATTTTTCCTCTAGATATTATTTTTTTTAATTTTGTCAATACGAATGAAACGGCATGAAGATGTCTTGCCGTTTTTTAGGCGGCTTTTTTATTTCAGAGATCGCCTTATTTGGGCTTTTGCTCTGAAACGACATTAAGATCCATGCTAATGTTTTACCTGGGAATTCTAATTAACGTGTTGTTTTAAAGTCAGCCTCTTATAGGTCATTAAAATATTATCTTTCATGGCCAGCTCACTGATATGGCGTACCTTCCAAGATTCAGTATTAAGTTTCAACTTAATGCTTGTTTCTCTCTCCTGGTTAGTCCGCGTACTTATTGCTGAGAGTTGATCTTACACTTTTAAGTACCTACCTCACTCTGCCCTCTCTCGGCCTAATCTCTCTGTCTGCTGGAAAACATAATTTTGAGTGATGAACCTTGGACACTCACCTGGAAAATAAAAAAAATGAATAATTATAAAACAGATCATAAATCAATAATGGCATGTCGCAGTCTCTAAAGGAACATAGACATATATACGTCAAATTTTATATCCATATTATGCTGTTTTTTAGTTACTTATGTTAGTAGTGGGTTGAGAATAACTAAATTTAAAATAATACATAATAATATACACAGATGTAAAATTCGCACTCACTTTCGAGAGAAATGACCTCTCGTATTTGAGGAAATGGTCACCTCATTATGAAGGCACCTATGGGATAAGTTATGCCTTTTTATATTTTTATGGATAAAGGTTTTTTTAAATTTTTTGTTGTTGTTAATCACTGTGTTACTTGTTTTTATAATGGACGGAGATTCATGGAATTAAGTCAGTCATTAACTGGGGAAACGGTTTCTAACCCTGTCCCTGTTGCGGATGAGAACGGTCCCGAGGAGATTGCTATCTGGTTTTTGGTAATTTTTGGCACCACCCTGGTGATAACGCTTATATTCAGTTTTTATTCATCCAGAGTAATTGCTTCATGTTGATTTAGATTCGCTTCCAGATCTTAATGAAAATTAATCACGTTATCCAATCTAATTAAAATAATAAGTTTATCGGTCTTCTTATTCTCAGCTTGTTATATGAATCATGTTCTTAAGTATAGCAGAGCCTAACTAAGATCCCTTGACCAGACGTCCCTTCTCGATCAATTCCAATTCAATCCGTCATCCTCATTCGTCATTTGACCGAGTCGTACCTCGCGTGAGAGCGAAGTGTGTTTCTAGGCTGCTTCCTCGACTCTCCCCCGTCTTTATTCTTCGATCTTACCGCTGATTCAGGGAAAGGGTTTGCAATGCTCTTGCCTTTCTCGACTAATGATAATTTAATAGTGTTCACTCAAGGACTGCCTAACGGTAAAAATGGCGTTTGGACATGCTGCAATCGAGTGAATTCCCTTTGAGTGCCCTCCGACAAAGATGTCGTCGACGCAGACGCTGGGTCATGCTCGTGGGTCGCTTCATTTATCTGCTGTTGCGAACAAGAAGTGGTGGGCAGTCATAACGCAATAAGGGTAATAAGTGTGGCTTGAAAATAAACGAGTAACTGTGAAAGTTTTGCTTAGGAAATGCTAAGTGACTGATTTGCGTCGAAGAATGATGGATTGCGTCACTATTAGTGCTGGTCTAACCGAAAAACTCAAAGCGCGCGTACATACACACACACACACACACAAGAACACATTAACGCACAAACAGAAAAAAATTTGACCGTATTAACTGTGCATTGAGACGAGATTGTAATGAAATTGATGAAATGGACTTTTCATATTTTAAAATATATTGATTTTGATACTTTAAATGTGTAAAAAGTTCAATTTTAAATAATATAACTGGCTCATTGATAATGGTGGTTAATGTTACGAAAGCCGACATTTACATATTGCACAAGCTCCAATATTTTGTTCGGATAATAATAGACGGACAACCGTAACTACAAATATCGATTGAACTGAACTTGGAATAACTCGTTGAAGTTATTCTTTTCGGTGTATTGTAAACTATTAATGAAAATAATGGATTCATTATGCCTTTCGCAGCTCTGGATGCAGAATATTATAAAGTAGTCGAGAAAGATTATGTGTTGCCATTTCATTCTCTCAAGCAATTATGTTGCAATGTAGTTATCCTTTTAGCAGTTTTCGCTTCTCCGAATAATTTCTAGCTTCCGCAAGCAGGGGAGAAATATTTGCAAGATATTTCGCCTGTGACGATTCACGTGAATTCACCTGCAGCTAAATTTCGCAGTATTCTCGACTGGTTGATTCGATTACAAATATATGAGAACTACAGGTTCTCATATATTTTTTCCCGCCGCTCCAGGCGCGCCCAGCACCGCTCTGACGGGCTGCGATTGGAGGGGGGTATGTTGGCAAGCGACGCTGAAAAAGGCAGTCGGCTCTGAGCTGTGGTGTAGTGAGGAGCTCTGTTAACGCGAACCTCCACGCTTCGACCCACGTCACGGAACGCGATGCCGAAGTTTTTGGAGCAGCGTTATTCCATCAAATTTGCGGTAAAGCTTGGGAAATCGTCTACCGAAACTGTCGGTATGATTAACCAGGCTTACGGGGAGTAAGCCATGTCCAGAAACATGATCTTTCGGTGGCACAAGATGTTCGTGGAGGGCAGAGAAGAGGTCGACGACGAGTCTTCGAGAGGTTCCCGATGATGCCTTCGCGGGAGCGTTCCAGGAATGGGAACGCCGCTGGAACAAGTGTATCGACTCACAAGGGTCCTATTTTGAGGAATATTAGCTTAAGATATGTAAAAGTGTAATAAATTTTTTTTCCTGAGCTCAGTACACTTATTTTCCGGACGAACCCTGTATTGAGGTTGTCCTATGTGATGTTATACAGCCATGAGTTTATACGTTAACACTGCAGTGAGAATCCACTTTTATGAATCATAATTTCATTCATAATATATTTTCTTTTTGTAATGGTTTCATTGTAAAATAGCTCCTATCGATAGACAGTCAACATCAATCAGCGTTCATAATTATATTTTTTTAAAGCGCAATACATTCCTAAACATTTTCCTCCATTTTATTGTGAAATTAATGCAGCGTATTTTCATTTATTATAATATTTTATTTATTAAATGATAATTCATCGCTCGATTAGAGTTTGTGATAACAGTTGCACTGGTGGGTATTTTTACCGTGCGAGTTCAATAAATAATACTTCGTGCGCTGTTTTGCGTCCGTGTATTGCAGTAAAATTTGTTTCGCTAATATTGCCAACCCGCAATTCATCAGATTCAAGAACTATGAAAGCTGCCGGTCATCTGGTGTCGGACATCTTTTTAACTCCTCTGTTGAGATGGTATTTTCAGTAGTATTTACATCGGCAGACTGAACTTATTCCATCTCGCTGTAATACAAGGAACATTTTAAATCTTTAAATCACGCGGATAAACAACCTGAAGCATTAATTATATTCAATTAACTTGAGAGAGGGCCAGACAGTTGAGGTTCTTAGTGCGGAACCCCTCGTGAAAAAGTGATTGCGACCGCTCGTGAAGTCAGTGAACGTATTTCCTTTATCGCAGTCGTGTATCATTCACACTTATGGGCAACGAAATAAATACCTTTAAATGATGAAATTGGACATTTGTAAATGGAATGAATATTTCGCGGGAGACTAGTCGTATTGATTCTTGCCAAGTCGGTAACGGATGCCTATGGTCGCATTTAGAATACCTAGTCGTTATAAAAATGAACTTAACGGTGAAATGGCAGTAAAACTTGGCCATTAAAGTCAGTTTTCGATTTGAGTCCTGTAAGAAGGAAAACTCTTTTGCCTGTTTTCACTGTTTCCGTTGTCTCGAAGTACAAGGAAATTAAATTTTATGACCCGCTTAAAAGACTAAAAACAAGCAAAAAAGGCGTGGGAACATTGATATAATTGAGGCATTATTCTGAGCTTTAAAGAATCCGAAAGGTATTGTCGCAATGCAACAAGAATCCATGAATAAATTGAAATTTCATATATCTTACTCATATAATTGCTGATGACGCATTAAAAAAATAAGCAAAGATTTTCAGGTTTCAGTATAAATGCTGTCTCATACGTATCAGAAATTCAAAACCTGTCCCCTTTGTGTATCAGTAATCAGGTAGCTCACGCTTTCATTGCTGGTCTGGCGAAAAATTGTTTCCATTTTGACCATGTAGTGTCACGGAAATGTTTGTAGTGTAGTTTTGACCAGAGGGTGACACGGAAATGTTGGATATACTGAAATGGGAGAGTTTGAAAAATAGGAGAAAAAGGAGTAGGTTGGGCGCAATGTATAGAATTGTTGACAATGACGAAGCGTGGGAAGATTTATGGAAAGAGATGGAAAAATCAAACTTAAAGGGAAAAAACGACCACAGTTCCAAAATAAAAATAAGAACGCAAAAAATGGAAAAAAACTACTCTTTTTTCAAATAGAACTATTGTTGATTGGAACCAGTTGCCTGGAGGTTTGTTTGAGCCCTTTCCATCCAATTTTAGAAGCTTTAAGAATAAGTGTAAAGCAGCCACTGGGTGATAAACTTCATTGATACTAATGTACTAATTAAAATATTGTTTGTATGTGATGTGGACGGCATTTTGCAGGTGATGGGGAAGTTTGTTTGTATGTGATGTGGAATTGTCATTGTATGTAAGAGTATTTTGTCCCCTATCTGTTTTTCTAGTGCGTGTATGTATGTAGGTGTGTTCGTTGTAAGAGTGATCATTGATCAGACTCGACCGGAACGGTCGAACGATGGCAACCGCCAGGATGATTGCCTAACTGCAACGTAATTCTGAAATAAGTAAATAAATAAATGTATGCCTTGTCGGTTTGCAATATTTATTTGTATTTAGTACCCCTCAATCATCATAGGACAAGGGGTCAACAAACCGTGATTGTTAAATATTTTTTTGGTAAAATAACACATATTTTAGATTTATGTATGTTTTCATTTAGATTTGATGAAATATAGGCTGAGACGCTGGTGCATGACCGTCCCTTAACGCCTTTGCGGTTTATGTTCATAATTATTCACTGACCCTCGTCATACTTGATTTAGGGAAAAATGTAATAAGGACTGAAAACTCCAGATTCATACGTATTTAGATATCTTTAAAAGAGACCAGGCTAAAGCAACGATCATCTAATGGATGGTACTATCTCCCATGTTGATTCGGCATTCATATTACTGATACCGCTGCCACGACCTAATCCTTGAGGATTACTTTTTTGCTCACCTGAAATTCCATTAAAAACCTGGAACACAATGAGAATTTCGATCGAATTTTTGTCGACATAAGAATTTTCTATTAAAAATTATGAGAATAATAATACAGTAATTTTAATGGACATCCAATCAAGGTTTCATTAAATAAAATTGTAGTATTATTAGGTATGCATGTACTTTGATCCACATAAGTACGTGGTTTATAAAAGTTGATCCTAATTGAGAATTACCGTGCATAAGTTCCTTTTACATTGTTCATTTTTAATGATTTACCTAATTTTGAAAAAGGCCTCAGGATCTAGGAATCAATTAAAGCCCTAAGAAATATACGAGGGTCATCCGGAAAGTAGTACCCGTTCGTGCCGCATGAAGTGCTGACGACGCGAGTAGCCGCTGGACGAGGTCAGATAGCTTCAGTGGCTTGTCTGCCTTCTCTGAGCCAAGTTGCGTGACGCTAGCATTGCCTGTGTTGTTTCTGTGATTGTTTACAATGTTTAAAAAAATTGAGAACGCCGCCAGTTGTGAAGTGAGGGCAGTGATTAAATTCCTCAATGCAAGAAACGTTCGCCCATGTGATATTCATCGCCAATTAAAGGAGGTGTATGGAGACAATGTAATGGACGAGTCGTCTGTTCGGCGGTGGTGTCGCAACTTCAACATGGGGAGGGGGAACACAAACGACGATGAGCGTTCGGAGAGACCGTCTGTCATTACAGACCAACTGGTGAGCTCAGTTGACGAATTCGTGAGGAACGATCGGCGCGTCACAATTGATGACATCTGTGAGCATTTTCCCAATGTTTCTCGAACAATTGTTCATGAAATTGTTAAACACCATCTGCATTATGCAAAAATTTGTGCAAGATGGGTCCCTCGCGTATCTCAATGAGCTGGCGGCGAAGGACTATGCAGCAGGAATACAGAAACTTGTCACACGTTATGACAAATGCCTTAATTTGCTTGGAGATTATGTTGAGAAGTAGTTTAAAGTATCCTCTTTCAAATAAAATTTTTTATGTTTGTTAATATTTACTTTTGTGTCTTTATTTCACGAACGGGTACTACTTTCCGGATGACCCTCGTATTTTTATGTTATTATTTCTTTGTATCAATTAATCTTTTAAATCCAGGGGTGAAAAATATCTTGACAGAATTCACAATAGGGAAAGCAACTTTGATACACTTGATAATAATGTACATCTTGTATTTATAACTCTCTTATATTTATTTTTTTAAGTTTGTTTGTCAGCTGAGAACCAGGGTGATAATTACGGAACCGTGCGACGTGCATATTTAAATAATGATTTGAAACAGACTTCTCAACGAGTTCGCTTCTCCAGCTCCAACATCTAGAAGCGATTCGTTTGTCTTGGCCTAATCGATTTATATCCTCGTTTTTATCCCGGCTGTCTTCGGAATGATAGCGTCGTAAAAAATAGCTAGTGATTAATTGCTGCAGCAGACGAATAAATCCAGGGGGAATTTTAAGTATGGTTGGGGTTGGCGTGCAGCGACGTAGGATACAAAAATGCTATACACCTTTGTTTCTTTTACTTTCTTTTCGATGGCATTCAGCTCAATAAACACAGAAAAATGAGCGGAAAGCACTTCACTTATTAGAAACTCAATGCGTGCAAACTGGTATTGTAAAGTGTTTTATCCAGGAATAGAAGTCGTATTTGCTAAAAGGCAGTTAGAGGAAGATAGGGAGAGAGAGATACAGATAGAGAGAGAGAGAGAGAGCCACACACAACCGGAAATATAAAAGGGATCAAACTACTTCATAAAAAATGAACTGTATAATGCTTCCGGCCATTGCCTGAATTAATGGATTCATTCTCTTTTGTATCTGCAATGCGGACTGATTCATGGAAAAAATCTTTGCGAATATCTCGAGTCACACGGACGTTGTTTATTCCATGCATGCACCAATGGCAGGCGAGATTTGCTTAAAGTGGCGAGTGAGGATAGAGAGACGAAACAATAAGTTATGATGGACATATCGGTTTGTCTACATCGTCTAAAAAGTCTTTTTCGTCAAAATTTGCTCCATTAGGCAGTTGGATCACTTTTTGCAATAAAAATGTGCAAATAAACGTTCACTGTTTCGCACAGCGATCTTTCAATTGAGACAATCGAAAGTACCTAACTCTTCTGTGCACTGGTAGCGGATGAAAAGGCATCCCTTTTATTATAATTCATACCATGTTTAGTGATCCACTTTGGTAGCCTAATGTCATAGCTTTGGCAAAAGGATGCATCTTTACTTCGAATGTCAAATGGTATTTACGTCAAAATATTTCCAACTGGTATCCATGAGATATGCCATTATTATTGACATCAGTTTGTCAGATATTTTCATAAATAACAGTATTCCATTTATTAGTGAAAAGCTTAGCATCTCTTGTGCTGGAAAGCCTGGTTTTCTCTTAGAATATTTTCATTGATTAATTGAAAAGAATGTTTTTATCTGATATCGATTAGGCATGTAGTTTAACTCAAACAAAATCAATTTTCATAGAATTCCCTTCTCGTGTAAATAAGGTCCCCCGAGATAACCTCTTGGAACATGCAGATTATTTTTTTTTACTTTATTTTCACCGAATCCAATAAATGCAACTTAACACAAGTTAAAATGTCCTCGCGCGTTCTGTGATGACGCGACATCCACCATTGTGGGATAAACCTCTCGTTACGACTTTGTCCGGGAACGTGATTACGCAGCGTCCAGCGGTACTGACCGTGTTAAATGTTCGTTTTAAAATTGATGTAATCCATTTCATGCAACGGCCATTTTCATATCCGTGTTTTTGCTTCTCACGGTTTTCGTGGAGAAAGAGGGATAAAAAAGAGGCGAGTCATCTTCCTTAATTTTTTATGGCGTGGCGATTATTCCGGTGTGGAGCAATAGATCGTTTCTTGTTGACGAGAGATATCTTGGTGGAAAAAAATTATACCCATCTAAGGTTATTCAACTTGGTATCTAATAAGCCGGAAGGGCTGATTTATTGTCTTTTAGGTATCTCCTACAATCCATGGATTTTTGGCAAGATTTTGCGAGTGCATGAAATAAACATTACTATTTTTATTCCATGAAATAATTCTGATTTCAGTATTTTATAATACTCACTTTCCTTCGTGTGGAATAGGAAATGAAGAACTGCCCTTCTGACTTGAATAAAAACGCGATTGACGGCCATGTCATTTTGATTGATATGAAATGCCTTAATTACATCCATGTACACCTGGCGCTCAGCCACAGGATTTTGCGGCAGAAGTTCGCTCCGTTATGTTCCGACGCACTTCAGGTTGAGTCTCAATTAATTTGGAATATTTAATAATTAAAATACTTAGAGTGAAGTTACATCATGAAAAATACTATAAAATTACAGATATATTTTTTATGTAGTAAGTACATAAAACCGTAACCCACTCATCCCTTACCCTTTCCTCCTGGTGCTGAGCCCCCTGCCACACACCTTTTTGGTGACTCGCAGGGTATTGATGTAGATGTAGATGTACATAAGGTCTGCGTTATCTCAAATTTGAGGGAAGTTGAAAACAGAGTAGAAAAGAAATAAAATATAGCGGTGTTAAGTATAAGTTTTATTGTTATGGGGCGTTATTGTATATTTAAGATTCTTCTAGGCTATTGCCAAGGGATAAAGAGTACCATTCTTTCCCTAAGACGAAGTGCGCAAGAACGCACCGATAAACTTCCTTTAGTTTCCATCGTTTTTATGAATTTCTAATGCTTTGATCGCGGAATTTAATCTCAAACCCAATCGGTAGAAAGTTAATGATTCGTCCATTGTTGATCCTTCGCTGTAACTTGATAATTTGTCACAGAACGTTTCCTCAGCCACCCAGCCAATCATTGTACAATCTCTAGGATATAAACTTACTCGTAATTTGCTTAAGATAAGGAATGACATTAGATGTATGTCTTAATGTACTAAATTAATACAAGATTTAATAATGATGCAGGTTTAAATCATGTTCAAATCTTTCGAAAACTATAAACTTTTGGATTCATATTTCATGACGTACTGGGAGAGGCGATTCGAATTTCGGATCGAGGCTTACGAGCCTTGGGGATAAGGAAATATTTCTCGCGAATATTGTTGGATAAAGCGACGGAATGTATTTCGAATTTTTATAGTTAGCCTTCATGGACAGATGAGCCCACAGAGATTTCTATGTTCCTCGCGAAAATGATGCTCTTTTCGTAATTCATGTCCAGAAGGAGGAATGAGCCCGGAAATTCGACAGCAATTGTTTTTTTTTGCTCCGATGAGGATTTTTTCTTTTTTTAAATCCTTCCGCTAATGCATTCGCGGTGCGCGGACGGGCTCGTGGGTGTGGGTGTGCTTCGCTTGTATTTGGTGCGTGTGTGTGTGTGCGTGCGCGCGATGGAGAGAGAGAGAGCGAGTGGGTGGGCGGGGTCCCATCTTTCTCTCTCTCTCTCTCTCGCCTCCCTCATGAATATCCCTCCGCCGAACGGGTCTCCTCGCCCTCTCCAGCCACGTTATCTCCTTGTGGCTTGCTCAAAACCCACCCACAACGCATTCTTCCCTTCACGCCCTTCATTTTCGAGGCATTCAAAAGTTGTCGTGCCTTCTCGAGACTTTGTATACGCATGGCGTAACATTTCCCCTTTCGGTTAACCCCATTGCAATCGCTTCCCAGGCATCGCTTAAAAGCTTCAAAGGGGGTGGCACCACCGTTGGCGACTGATTGAGAACTGTTGAATAAAAGGTCACCGCTGAGATCCATTCCATAGCAGATTACACAGACAGTGTAAAGAAACTTTACGTCTAGGCTTTAGATGGATGAGCCGTGACTTCGGGGTTGATTAAAACTGCAACTTTATCGTTTAAAACCACCATTTTAAATGGAATAGGATCTGATTACTGGTTGAAATATTAAAAAAATCGAAATTTTGGATCAAATGATGATATTAGACTACTCAAAAAGAATGTCTGGAAAGTAATTGGTAAGAAAGTGCGACTACGTGTTATTTCGCATTATTCAAAGCCCACATACGAGGGGCACAATGAAACCGGTTGAAAGAGAATTTGCGAATCGAATAAAATTCAAATAAAGTACTCCCTATTACCCGAACTAACACAGAGAGGTCGTCATGCAATTAATACCAAGCTTGGAACGGTAGCCTTTTTTGCACTAAGGGTAAATCTCAGCCCATTGGATATGCGCCAACCGTAAGAGCGCAAATATGGCTCCAAGTAAAAATTTGAAACCTCACCTCACGTTGAATTTTGATGAGGAAAATAGATGGTCGAGAGTCGTTCGGCGCAAGGGCTAGTTAGTTCTTCACACGCAGAAAATCACCATCGCAATATAAGACACGTTTTTTAAAATAATGCTCCACCTGCGTCCCGTTTCCTTATCCATTATCATGCCTCATATTTTGGGAGATTTAAAGTAATATGTAGATTTATATGTGCGGATTGGCTATGACATAATTATCGGCATTTCTCTCCGCATCGATTAGCTTGGATTTCGAAACGAGTCATCTTTTTTATTTAACTTAATTTTAAGAAATTTAAATCAGTCAGCGATGATTATTAGACATTTAAATGTTCACAGGGAGGGCCCTTCAATTAACGTTTAATTATTTCCACTGATGACGTCGGTAGTTCACTTGTCTGAAGATATTTATTTGTCAGTTATGTTTGTGAGAGAACATATTTTTATTAATCAACTTCAAAACTATTTACCGTCATTCGACTTCGATTTTTCCTTCCTCTGTAATTTTCACAAAAAAAGGCAAGTACATTTTAAGCAAAACGCCTATTTATTCTAATTAATTCGTAAAATAAGAAATAAACAGAACACGGAAAGAAATAAATTTTATTATTATTAATAGTATATTTGCATTATTTTATTTGGCCTAGCCTTCAAGATTTGACTGTTAGATGCTACATGCATGTTCAGTTGAAATAGGACGTGCGTTGCTTCGCCTTTGTTATTTCAGTCGCTTTAAATACGAACTAGGTTACCGCTCTTAATGATATTCTTTTGACACACAACTTCTATTGCGTTAGATCATGCCCCTTCGCCATGTCTATTTGTGCCACTCAGGCAAACTCTTACCATCTGTCATTTTATACGACTGACCATTCCAATTCACTTGCAGCCAATCATCAGTTGAGCGCCACTTAATGCAGTCTACAACTAATCGAACGAGGCGAGGCTGAAATTATTGCTTGATTTCACCGAGACGTCATTAATTGTTTCAATTTTTACATTACCATCATTTTTCATTACTGAAAAGAAATATTTTTTTAACCGAACATGGAACGGACATTGAAAAAATATTTCTGGTTGGGTGATACGTTTGCAGGGCTTATGAGGTTTTCGACTTGATGTGGCACTTAAATACAAACTGGTAATTGATGAAGAACGAATATGTCGCCCGTGAAGTTCCCACTCCAACCTTGTGTCAGGCGTACGTTTGCGCATTTGCGTCCTGCGGCTTAGGGATGGAAACGGCCCTCGGTATCATGAGTCCTTAATTGGATTCTTGTTAAATGACTTATCTTTTGGTGGGATCAGTGCAGAAGATTATAATGCATATTTATATGCTTGCAATTGACCCATTCTATAAATTTCTTCTTTTGCCATTTTCCAACTATACCCATGAGCATTATTTCAAATGGTTATGTATACTATATTAGGGTGAAGTAGAAAATTTACGGTGGGGAAATTAGCCGCCATTTTCGCTTTAAATCTTAGTCTATAGTTAATTCTAATTTCCTTTGCGGGTGACGAGTGATACTTGATCTTAGTTTGTAAATAGGCGGTGGTTTGGAAACGGGTTCAGCACTTACTATCGGCGTGGAAGTAGAATTAATGATTGATATCAACTGTCATGCGGAAGAAATGACTCTGTCTTGTCTATTTTAATATTGTGATTGACTTTCATTTGATCTGGAGGATTTTTTCATAACTCTTAGTCACATGGATAGCATAACATTTGGACGTTAGTCGCCTGCTACTGAGATTTGTCGATCATATATAGTATATATATATATATATATATATATATATATATATATATATATATATATATATATATATATATATATATATGTATGTATATGTATAATTTTTAATAAAATATTATGGAATCTATTATGAATTAGTTAGTTTATTAGAATCTATGATAAATTAGCTACTTGAAGTTAATTATGTTGATAAGTGCGTTGTTGCAACTGATGAAAGGAAGAAAAACGGCGTTTGGATAAATCCGAAGGCGGCGCAAGAGGGTGCAGGAGGAGGCACTGAGAGGCAACGGGACGCCGAAGACGGCAATGGAGAGGAGACTGGTGGGAAACAGGGAGGAGAAGAAGGGGCATTTTGGATGGAATCAAGAGAAGTTAGGGAGCCAGTTATTCTAATTCGCAGAATGGAGTTTAAGGATATTTGGTGCCGTATTAGTCGGCGTTTATGATTACAATAGAGTAGTACATAGTACTTGTAGTCCTTGAAAACCTAGTTCAGCACCGGTAGACAACAGCTAACACTAACGGGGCTATTTTACTGCTGGTAGAACCGTTTTAATAAATTGCTTAATCGATGCAACAATTTCAGAGTGTAAAAATCATTCGCCTTGACTGGGATTCGAACCCAGATCCCTCAATATCCGGTCGAGTGCTTTAGCCACTTAAGCTACCGAGGCGTCCTCTTAAACTCTGAAATTTTGGGGCTTTTAAAGGAACAAGATGCTGTGACGAAATACCGTACATACAATGTCAAAGGCATTCGTAGTCGTGCGCGAGGCGCCACAGTCCACGAGGTTAAAGCCAACTTTACTGAAAAGCGTACAATGAAATGATTTATCTATCGGTTTGTGTTGATTTTAGAACATTCTTATTTCTCAAAATTGATGGTGGGCAAATTGAGTGGCTACAGGCGGGATGCGCTGGAAGTCGAACATAATTAATGACTGAAATATTTTATCAAGTGGAAAAGTACTAAGATCAGTTATCCACTGATGGTGATGTATTCATAAATATTTAGGCCTGCGTTCATTTGGGAGAATAATCTTTCTATAGTTATTTGGCGTAAAAATTTATGAATGTAGCGTTAGAAATTCCATGACTTTATTTTTTCATAAGTTACGCAAGCCGATAACCTGCTAAAACTTGACCCTGCGTATAAAGTAACAAACAATCGAAATGAGCTCTCTCAATTATTATTCGTAAATATTAAATCCGGCTAATAGGTTACTGATTCTTCTTTTTGATATTTGACTTTTTATTTTTGGACTAGGATATGATCCTTGTGAAGTACTTGGTACAATCCTACATACACTCACGTCCTGGATGAGTAATTGTAAACCGTGCCCAGAATAAATCTGTTGGTTAAGATTATCGCTTTCTTATCTTTTCATCTCCGTCTCCCTTCGTCCCTCGTAATAATTCGAGTTATTCATCGGAGGGGTATTCTAAATGCGAATTCCTCATTGATGACACTGCGATATTATTTTGAAAGCGATCGGACTACCTTTTGGAGTTAGCTTATGGCCGAGGAAGTCTCGTTTTAATCTCTTCTACAGTCGGCTTGCCAAATGAACTCTCCACTCAATGGGAATGATGAATGGTCCTGTTTCTTGGCCGGCGACGAGGAGGTAGGATATCTCTTAAAGAATCCGACCAAGATTTTTTTCTCTGTTCTTCTTTCCTCACTCCTGTTTGTCGTCTTGTTCCGGAATTCTTTGACCTAGTGTCTCCTAACTGTTAGATGACTTGTTATCCCATTTTCATCGCCCCTTACCATTTCTTCTTTTTTTCCGGAATAAATTTAAGTACTATTATCAGTATATTAGTATTAAGCGAGGCAGGGGCAAACAAATATTCAGAATACACGTTTAAAATGAAAATATTGCCTGTTCTTACGAAATAGTAAAAACATTTACATGACTGCTTCGATGTCATTATCCTTGTTGTTGAACCTCATAAAACATTTATTTATGTTCACTGCAATGCATAGTGTTCCAAAACTTTCGAGGTTTCGGTGAAAGATTCCAATGATGGTATAAGTGTTTGGTCATTTTTCAAAATTGTATACGATTGTTTCATGAAATTTTAAAGTAACGACAGTACTCGATATAGGCCTTCCAATTCACGTTTTGAAAGTTACAAAAAATATAAAATTTCTAGGCTAACGTACGGAAATATTTTCAGGGTTATTATCATCATTAGGTAATCTACCGGTTAAGGTAGGTTTTTGGATGGACACAGTTACTAAATAAATATTTTGTGATTCCTAACAAAATACAAAATCCAATATCCTACTCTACATCGGACCCCCCTTGATCTCTGAGTACTTTCTTCCTCCCTTCATCCCGTCCAACATCCCTATGATGTTCCTTCCCTTACCTCGTTTGCCTAACATTCTCCCCTCTATTACAGTCTTCAACATCCCACTGCCGGTCAATACCGCCTTCATCCACTTTTCCTGCCCCCACAGGATTTCTCCCAACAAACCTCTCTCTTCGCCCCTCATACCAAGTACTACCTACTTTGTTTTCTTCTTGGTCCATTTCACCTTCTCCATTCTTCTCCAAACCCAGATTTCAAAAGCCTCCATCCTACGTCTATCCTCCTGCTTCAATGACCAGGTTTCCGCGCAGTACATAGCTACGCTCCATATCAAAGTTTTTACGAGTCTTTTCTTAATATCCTTACTCAACGTCCCTGTCATCAACTCCCTCCTCCTTGTGAAAGCCTCTTTACCTAGCGCAATTCTTCTCCTTACGTCCCTACTACTTTGACCGTGTTGGTCCAAAACACTTCGGCGATACGTAAACTGTTCTACCTGCTCCAGTTTTTGCCCTCCTATTATAATGTTTAGCTTAGCGCTTTTCTTTCTAGTAAATCGCATAACCTTTGTTCAATTAATATTAATTCTCATCCAATGCCTGTCGCACTGAATTTCCAATTCGCTCAGCAATGCCTGCAACCCCTTGGCTGACTGAAAAACTAAAGCTTGGTCATCAGCAAACCTAACTGATTTTAGGAATTCCCGGGCCACTTTCATTCCTAAATCCAATTCTTCCCATGCCTCTTTAATCATTTCCTCTACATACAGGAACACATACAGCTCTCTTCCTCTGCGTCATATTCTTTTTCAATGTCTAGCTTTGTTGGTCGAAGTTCTTTACTATACAGCTCTTCTATATATTCCTTCCATCCCCCTTGCATCTTTCCTGTGTAAACTATTATCTTACCCGCCTTATCTCTGACTGTTAGTATAGATCTCCCTTTCTTACTTCCCGATAAAGATTTAACTTTGCTATACAGCCCACCAATTTCACCCTTCCTCTGCAGACTTTCCATATCCTCGCACTGCGTCTTCCACCATGCTTCTTTTGTTTATTTGTTGGCTGCTTCAATTAATTTTTTAATTCTTTGTACTTCATTTTGCCTAACTTTGTATTTATATTCTTCCATTTTCTCCGCTCATCCATCTTTGTAATCATATCATCCGGTTTCCGAGTCGTTTTCGCGTTAACAGTTCCAATAGTGTCTTTTGCGGCTTTCGATAATCCTTTCTTGATCCTCTCCCATTTTTCTTCGATAGTACTTAGCTCTTTACCATCCTCCATGATTTCCTCTACCGCCTGTTTGTATTCCTTCCTTTTCAAAGCATTTAATGCTTGTGCATCCCATTTTCTAACTCGCCGCCCCTGCCTTATCTTTTTTAAACGGACGCTACATTTCATAACAACTAAATTGTGGTCAGAGTCCGCATCCGCTCCCGGGAAGCTGTGTGAATTTATCACACTGTTCCTAAACCTGTGTCTAACCAGGATTTAATCTAGCTCATACCTTTCTGAGTCACCTGGCATTTTCCATGTATACCTGCGTCTTTTGTGGTGTCTAAACCAAGTGTTGGTGATGACTAACCCCTGTTTTCTGCAGAACTCCAATGCTTTAATGCTTTCTCCCCGCGGTCATTCCTCGTGCCTAAACCGTAGTCCCCCAACTCATCACCATCTCTTCCTTCGCCTACCGTCGCATTCAAATCCCCCATCACTATCAAATGTTTCCCTGCAGGAACACACGCGATTATGTCCTCTAACTGATCGTATATCCTGTCGACCTCTTCTTCCTTATGGTTGCTCGGTGGCATGTATACCTGAATAATAACCAAGTTCGTCGCTTCTGCTTTTATCTCTACTAGTAGTATTCTATCCGTTACCTGCTCTATGTTAACTTCGCTTCTTCCTACCTCTTCATTTAATACTATGTCATCCCCTCGTTGGCTCTCGACCCCGCCGCTGTATATTATTCTATAATTATCACTCCAGTAACCCCCGCTTTCCTTCCATCTCACCTCGCATAGACCTAAAATATCTATTTTACCCCTTTCCACTTCTCGCTTAACATTCTCCAGTTTCCCTTTCCTCATCATTGTCCTAACATTCAACGTTCCTATTCTAACTAATTTGGTCTTCTTCTCCTGCGTCTTCTGTCCTGCTGCTGCTGGTTTTCCCTTGCAAGGGTTTCGTGGGATGACGACCGCGGAAGCCTTGCCTCCCCCGCTGCCGGGCACGACACACGGCCGATTGGGCCGAGCCCCGTGGTTGCCAGGACTCAAAATATCTCTATTGTCCATCATGTTTTTCTAGGGAATGATAATTGAGGTGGTTTCCCGTTGCCTTCCTCAATAGTGTTTTTAACGTGACACCATCACTTCCTGGCCGCCCCACTGGGGTCAGACGCCATTGCAGCCGCCTCACTGAGGAACAGACGCTGCGTGGACTACCTTTCGTCTGGCTCCTGACCTTCTTTTCAGAGTAGTACCTCTAAATTAACTCTCTTCTTCTTCTCCATTTGGGCTAAAATCCTTGTATCATTTTTTTATCTATTTGATTTTGGATAATAAACTTCCATTATTTAACCGCGTATAATAAGCCGCGTGGTAATAATAACTGTGTAAAGTTGTTTTACTTTTGTGTGCTCGTCGAAAAATTAAATCCCTACGTTCCTTATTTCACAGGAGTTTTCACTTTTCAACCAAGATTGCAATAATATCACTATTTTCTAATTAAGAGAGCTAACTTGGATTCCAACTTTGTCATAATTGTCTATCATAATAGACAATAATGTTATAGGGTACATACTTGCCAAGTGTTTTTCGCTCATCTTCCGCAACTGCTTCCGAAGGCATCTTTTTCAAATGATATGGGCACATCATAAGACTCAAAAAAGCTGTCGCTATAATTTTTTTATCTTATTCTGTATAATTTATTTTTCTCTGTCCATTCGTTCAGAAGACAATCAATGAAACCATACAATTTCCTCTGCTCCTCCCGATGTTCACCGCACCATCACGTGATAACATTAAATGTTGATGATTCGGATGTTTATTATGGGCCGTCCTAGGGCGTCTCAATCATTGATTTTACGATCGTAGAAACTGCCTACATGTAATACGAAAAGTTGTCTAATTTTAAGATACCTTTGCCCTCTTTACTTCTGACCGCTGTGATTTGAAGCTATCATGTTAAATACAAGCTGCTCCGAGCATTTGAGCTATGCCATATCCATTATTGGAAACTTGATAACACTTGCCTGAACCACAATTCATATTTCCTGCACCCATTTGACCCGAATGGCTTGAAAAGATATTTGAGGAAATTCGATTTCAGTGGTGCAGCAGATGCCCGGCGCATTGAGCCGAATGAGGAAGAAAATTTCGAGATTAAATCCGAGAAGAAAATTACCGGACCATATTTATGATCTCATAGAAATCTAGAAGATCCCATTTTGAAAAAGTTTTTTACTTTGTTCTTCTGGCATAAATCGTGGATCTGTTAACGTTCTTTATCCCCGGACTCGGGTCAGGTGTTTCGGAACACCTGCTTTCAATCACATCCTATCGGGCGTGATTCAGATCCATGCTTTTTTCGTTACCTGCGCTCTGCCGCACCTTCGTCAAAGTCAAAAAGAAATAGCTGTTAAGAGTGCCGTGGACGATTTGCGGCGAAGTAGAGAGGAAAAATTCGATAGGATTGAATTTTTACGTGTGCAGCAAGTCGGTCCGGAATCGGCAGCCTTTTTTTTCATCAATATATTTCGAGGCGGCTACTTCGAAACCTGCTCGTCACCACGATTCGCGGGGGCGAATCTTAGCCAGAGGGCAGATATCTAATGCTCTTATCTGATTTCTACGGAAAAGTATAAGGGTGCCTCAATACTTTTCTAGAGGGATCATTGACCCAAATCAAGAAAAATGATCTGGACGTCAATCAATCCAAGTGATTGATGATGTGGCGAGACGGAAAAACTAATCAAACTCGTAAGTGGGCCGGACCATTATCATTCGCTGCTCCCTGCGATTTCGACGGACAATGAACTCAGGTGACTGTTAAGGATTTGGAAAACTTTATTGAAAATCTTTCACTTTTTAGAGCGATTCTATAACCTGTTTTTCAATATTTTCTCCTTTCACATTATTCATCTTGATTGTTTCATATATTATTTATGACAACTATTTGCGTAAACATTATACGAATAATAAATTTATTTAATATTAAATTATTTCTGTATTATCAATATAAACATTTTAATTAATATTTTGATAAAGGTGCAAGTCAAACAAAATTTTAGTTAACACAAAGATTTATTGACTTTGTTCAGTTTAAATGTAAAACATGTCCTCATTTGAGTGATTGGGAGCCACAATTAGGAGATGGCACGATGCAAAGAAATGATGGAGAATGGAAAGAAATGGATTCAATCACGGAAAGTGAATTTTAGGCCTATGACCTGCGATTCGGTTCAAATTTTGAATGTGAGGGCGAGAATGCAAAGGAATTAAAAAAGGAGTGAAAGTGAGAGAGGCGTTTTATTCATGTAATGAAGCGTTTTTGCAGCAACAACGTTCGCCCCACGAAATGAGAGCAGGGGCTTTTGATCAATACGAGTGGTTTTCGCTGGGGATCCTTAAATGAGAAAAAGACTCATGCATACCTCTTTCATTGACAGACGGTCAGGATAAACTTAAAACCGCTACATGTGATGCTTCCGCGAAGCCTGGGCGTGTCTCACTTCACCAATCTCTTTTAATAGGCATTTCTCTCAACTTTTCCGTCGCCCTGTAGGAAGCAGATTTGCAGGATATTGATTGGCAAAGGCATCGACATGAGAATCCTTTTCCCCCTCGCTCAGTTCTTGGCCTGAACACCTGCGTATAACATTCCACGAAAAATATTCATAAATAATCCGAGAAGAAATTGATCCTTAAGCCTAAAAATCACCATTTTAGATTTAGATTTATCAATAATGATCCAGCACCCCTCCTCCCACGCTCTCGTTGTGGCTTGTAGGGCAAGATATACGTACACGCGTGCAAATGAGTGATAATACATTTTGAATCACTGAGATCAGACAAGGACTGGATTACTCAGGATGAAATTTCTTAGCCACTGTGGTTAAAATTGGAAATATTAGATTTTACACTTATCAAAATATGGAACTATTCATGATTATTCAAAGTGTGTTTCCAAGAGATGTAGAAACTTTTATAAATATATATCTACCGCCGAGGAATTAACTTCACGTGCAATGCAATAATGAGGCTTATTTCTTGCCACAATAAGATAAAGTTGTAATTCAAGCCGTGGAAACTGCTGCTAAGTAAATTTTTCAAAATGATGTTTCATTTAACATCACGGTGTTGTGGTCCCGAGTCTCCATGTACACATTACGCGTCATTTATAAATCGCTAGCAATGAATGGGAACGGCAAGTGAAGACGCGTCCTTGTTTACCTTCCAGGCCTTCATTCTCTCCCTAACGATCGCGCAGGAGTGAATCCTCTTACCACGCACTCCCTCCTTCCTTATTTAGACCCCGGCTAATAAGCCGCGACTCGACTGGAAATGTGACACATTGAAACGCAAATGTGCAGCCTTAGAAAAACCACCTAATGGCTCGGGGCGCATCCTTCTCTCCGAGGGAGTGGGTCCCTTTGGGGCGTGGGCGCGCTTGAGTTTCGCGGGTGGGTGGGTGTCGGAGACGCGGAGGCCGGGTGACGGCTGCCCATCGCGCCGGGGGAGCCCTCGGCCGAGCGATTCCTCCCCACCGCTGGCGGCGGGTGTCGTGTGGGACGTGCGGTTCCAATGGATTGTCCCTCTCTCGGAGACGTTTAGCTTCCTCCCCCCCCTTGACGCCCCTTGGTCGATTTGTCTTGTGGGCGCGCACGATCCATCACCTCGTCTTCGGTGTCCTCCGGTTGTGAGGCCGCTGCTGGGGGTGGCCGGGGAGGGGACTCTTGGAGGACAAACATCCCCATGCTTCGCGCGTGCGTCCCGGAGAAAATAAAATACGCTTCTCCTGTCCGCCTCCTGTGCGCCTCTACGCTCCTGTCCGTTTCATCTCTCCTGTCTTGTGGTATCTCTCTTGCAAGTCCGTCCAACCCCAGAATCTTTCTAAAATATTCGATTAAATACACCCATGAAGTCGTTCCTTTTTTCTGTGAGCTCGCTCAGCTAACTTATCATTGACGAATATGTAAAACATCGTAATTTTTTCAAACAGTGTCATAAACCATTTAGTATCTCTATAATTTGGAGTATTAAATTTATTTTAATCGCTTATTTTCAGCCAAACCACTTATGTTCTCATGAAGACATCTGGCTGGGATTTATTTTGCGGAGACTCAGATCGGTGGGCTTTGAGTGACCTCTTGTTGCGGTTTTTTTGCCACCTCGACCGTCTCTCGCATCCTTTTGGTCATCTAGCTCTTATGAATCACGTGCTCATTTAATGGGCTGAGGAGGACGCCCCCCCTCACTCCCGTCCCCCGTTTTCTTCTCCTTCGTCCTAATCTCCTTCTGCCGGGTGGACCCAGGGTCATACTCTCTAGGCCCATCGTTCCTTATTCATCCCTCGTGCTTGTCCATACTATGGAAATGGTCTTTCCATGGCATTTCCTTTTGCAAATTGACTCTTTTTCCAATACATTCATTTGGAATATGATGAAATCTCGGAACTTAGTAACTTCTTCTCATTGCGTGCATCTATTGGCTTCGCAATTGACTTTCCAGTATTTTACTTATTCTCCACAGTTCCGAGTTTTTTTAGTGCATCTCCTATGTAATGGAGATATATATTGTTTTCATTATCTGGTTTGTTTTCTTTAATCCTTCGCATCACTACATTCCGTTAATTACGATTACTATGAGGCCATACTGCCTTGGTTTATTCGATGGTTGATTTGAAGTTTGATTTGACCGAAGACATTCCAACTCTTTGCATATATTGATTTTGTTCCCCTCATTATCGAAATCTTCTCCTTTAGCTCCCTTAGCCAAATACTCCCGTCTTTTCCAAATTTATCCCTTAACACCATAACGTATTTTACGTGCATTTGCCGATTCATACAAGCACCATCTGTTGCAGTTATTACCTGGTCATCTGCAAAAACTATTGCAAAGAGGTATGAATCGTCGGTCTGCACAGCTATCTTCCGGCATTTTCTTGTTCAGTTATTCGGGGCATTAGATGTAAATAAATCTGGTGAAGGATAGTATCCACATAATACATCTTTTGTCAATTCTTTGGATATGCTATTCCTTCTCAATTACACAGCAGACTTTTTTTCAGTATACATATAAACTTTATATGGATTGAATAATACCTATGGAATGGTTTTAGTTACTTTCTGTTTTGTCCACTATAGCCTTATCCAAGGAGTAGTGTCATAAGTCTTTCTTAATGCCAAAAAAGTTTTAATCAATAAAGGACCTGCCAGCACGCAAACTGATTCGCTCTTCTATATAATTTCTTCCTTTACCTCTCCAACCTAACTTTAATACCCCACCCATACTGACTTCCAATTAAACTTGTGGCGCTAATCCGTTGTTGCAATGTTTCCCGTCCTCCATATTTATTGGTGTAATCAAGGAGTACTTCTTTCTCGCAGATATTTTGTATTTTTCCTTCAAATAATCGTTATAGACACCCTACAGGATTTTTCGCAAGTAACTGACTGTGCCTAATTGGGTTAATGGAAATGCTCCCGGGGCCCATGTCTGACCACTTCTCATTTGATATAGCTCTCTTTCCATTTCTCATACTGTCATACTTTCCACATCTTACCATACAATTTGTATCGCAATTGTTATGTGTCCAATACCATCGCTCCTGCTTTCTCGCCATTGGCATTGAAAACACACTTTCCATTCATCCACTGGGATAAAAGTTTTACTGCATTTTTCTTGCCTTTTTCTATCTCGTTTGTAATCTTTTTTGTCTCTTCTGGAATAAAATATGCCCATAATAATACCAAATTGAAACTTTTCTCTAAGATTACTTAATCTATCAATCAAAGTGCAGAACTTCTTGGATTGTAGTATAATAACTTTGTCATCGAATAGTTAATAAGGCATAAAATTGCCACGGTGTGTCAGTTTACCTGGAAACCAAGATATGATTACTGTCATATGGAGTAAACGGAACTCAGGAATATCATCGGTCACTTTTCTGTTATTTTTCCATTGACAGTTATTTCACTGCAAATTATGAAATATGAATCGGAATGCAGGTAATTTGAATCTGAATTATCCCTTAGTTGTTTACTTGTAGTGATGAATTCGATTACGCCATATGTTTCAGTGAATCAATAGATATAAAAGTAATGGTGTTTTAATCGAAGTGTTGGTTATATAATTATGTCCGTCGTTTTGACGGTAAGCCAAAATTTAAAGATATTTCTTTTCCCTGAAATGTTATGCAATATACAGCTCATTGAAATCGTTTTTTTGTTTCTTCATTACTTCTTGATCATAATTGCGGAATCTTAATTAAGTACCATATTCCAAGTTGGTGTATTGTGAACGAAAATACTGTCGCCCGAAACGGAAGATCCCAAAGTGATATTCCATTCCGTTTCCTTTTCTCTTCACCCCTTCTTTCTTACCAGGTGGAATGGTATTTCGCTTCCCCTTGGACTTCTCCGCCCACGTGAACGGCACCCACACGCATTCATGAAAGCCTTCCATCCTCGCTCCACCTCGGAGTGAGACACGCCTCCTCTGGTGTTAAAGTCCGATCCTCAATCAAACACCTGTTTCTAATGCGCCGGCAGGACTCATCGTCCTCCGTGAGTTATGTGACGTCTGCCGGGAGAAGCATGGAGCGGAGGGGAGGTTGAGTTTGGGTGGAGCGAATGGCGATTGAGAGTGTTGGAAAGACTCAAATCATGTCATTCGAGGACACCAGCGATGTACAGATTAGTTAAAAAACAATCCCCGCTCTTATCTCATTTCTCTTCAGGAACTCTATCAACGAAATTCATTGAAATGGCGAAACGACCTCTTCTCCTTAGCATACATATTCACTCCGTCAACCGGATCGTTCAAACACCGGGGCATGTTTCCGGGAGAGCATCTTCAAATGAACGGGGGCATTCGGCATAAATCGTGGAGCAGAGTTATGGAAATGGATGGATATATGTCGAAATGCTACGATAACTTTATCCTCGTATCTACCCGCGTAAACCGTTCAATGCCGCCTGGGAATACAAGTCCTCATTCCTCAGCAATGAAGATCATTTTTTTCGGAATGTGCTAAGAATGAAGGAATGTTCAATTCAAGTTGTTATCAAATAAAGTGGTTATTTAATGAAAGTCGCTTCGTCTTGAACTAATTCCGTGGTTCATTAACTTTTGCAAACTATAAAATGATACCTCTCCATTGTTTTGCGTCCTATGGTCTACAGTGATTTATTGCCCCATTAAAATATTTTTGAGTGAGATTTTGACGATAAACCAAAATGAGTGCATTATTTTAAGTGTGCCCACATAACGTCCGATGACAACAAAATTATATTTCAAATGAAGATGTTATTCCATGATTGTCATTGCTTCTTTTTAGGCGGAGGGAGTAAAGGTTTCACATTACCTAACCGCCTTAAAATTTTCGACTCCTAGTTATTTCGAAGAGTGAATCACTTTCCCAGGCCTTATTATTTTATTCTCTGAATACGTTACGCTGTTTTTTTTACTTGAACTCGCACGGAATGGCAACTTCAATAGCCGAATTTTGGCAATTATTTGGAGTTATGTCTTCGTTAAATCTACGAAATTCTTCAAATTAGTATGCATCCTTTATTTTGTCGCATTTTGTTTCATCTCTTTTTTTTACTAATTTCAGTATCTATATTTTCGCTGAAATTTATATATCGCCTTTATTTCCTCCCATTGAACAGTGATAACTTGGTATGCTCTCGTTTTTAATAATATCTGTGCGTCCTCGCCCGTACTCATTCCCTCGCCTTCTCAGTTCGTCCATCGAGGCATTTGTGCTCCCCTTGGAATAACCATGCTACATTCTTTGCTCCCAAGAACATTCCACTATCCCGTGACTTTCAGTTATCCTCTGCCATTCGTCCATTTAAATTTATTTACCATCGTCGGCATTTCATTTTATTGACCTAAAAGGTTTACTAACAGGATTTAAATCATTTTACTGACTCTAAATGGCGTGATTTCTATCCGTTTCCTTCGGTATTATCTGAAAATTCTCTCGTCAGGAGGCGCGGCTGTTTTCCCCAGACCGTCTTTTTTTTATTGAGACTTGTACGTATTAGTTCATGGCTGCATGCTCTGTTGAGTACTAATGACGTTTTTTCCCCACTGGCGAGTAATTTCCGGAGATCATCAAACCAGGAATGGGCTTCACTTGACTTTGGTTTTTCTAGGAACTTTTTGATTTCTTTTCATCTTCGTTTATGCAGAATCGTCAAGGAGCCGACGAGTTTGTTATTAGACCTCGTAACCGTGTCAAGAGAAAGGGTAAAATACCGAGTGGTTTACAACCCCAACAACCGAAGGGGAATTACATGTTTTGAGGAATTGTACTACCTAACCTGTAACCAGGGTAACGTTCACAGTTCATCTCTTTTATGCCCTTTCTTAATTGATCTATGTGGGATAATGAACGATGGAATGCACAACTATTTTAGAGTATTTCTTAAGGTCGTGCTATTTGGGAGAGTGGGCAATGAGGAGATCTATGACTTATCTCTTACCCGTAGATTCTTCGAATTATTTAGACGTTTTTGCATAATGCTCCGTTCAGCCGTTAACCCTCATAGCTCCGCGTCGAATCCGTCACGAAACTCACCTGAAATAGAAACATTTCCAAATTAAATACAGGGTAATTGCGATAAAAATATAGCCATAAGATTTTCTCGTCTATTAGTAAGTTAATCATAGGCAAACATGTAATTTCTAGGTCCAGCGGCCTTCAAGAACATAAGCTAGCTTACTTTTTTCCTTTTCGCAATTAATAATTTTTAATCTATAATAGGAAATTGTACTTAATACATCAAGACAAATATTGCACAGAAATGTACTTAATGTAAGAGATTAAAAATTGTGGTTTTTTATACGCATCTGTTTTTCGAAATATGTCACACCTGTGATTCTTTTTGCTCATTGGTGGGTGAGGTTTAGTTTCAACAGTCGCCGACGACCATTCTTGGATCGAGGTTTTGAAGAAACATTCTGCGTGCTCAGGGAACAGGAATTTAGTTATAACAATTTTGAGAGGCTCTGTAAAATATAAGACTAAATGATACTTTTCCTCTTCTTCGATTTTTCGAACTTATTTTCTAATATTGAAAAGTAATCCAATGATAGGAAATTTCATATTTTGGTAACGAGTATATTAATTGATAAATAATATGACTTTGAGATGGTAAATAAATTTGTCCAACCTATATGCTTGAATACACTAGAGCACTAAAACTTTTAATCCTTTGATTAATTCTAATTTATTCATAGTGTAACGGTAAATTCCCGGGTTCTCTTGTTTTCGTTCAGTATTATCATTTAATGTCAAAGATTAAGTTTATCTATCTAATATTTTTAGATTTTTTCTCTGAGTGTTGCCTAAGCAAAAGTAGCTGCTCCCGAAATGGTCGAGGAAGAGTTATTTTCACTTGAATGAGCAATAACTATGTTACTTGATCCGTAACAAAATTGGCTATGGCCCATTTCTTCGAATACATATAAATAGGAAATTTATTTCAATTGGGAGATGCCGCAACAGTATCTCTTAACGGATTCATCCGCTAATATTCATTTCAAAACAACAATTTCAGAGTGTAAAAATCATTCATCCCAGTCAAGGCGAATGGTTTTTACAGGTATTTTTCAACTGTAAACTCTGAAATTGTTGCAGGAAGTTTATTATTTTAATGAATAAGACCTCTGTGATTGCAATCTCTTTCCTTCCCCCTTGATGGTAGTAGTAGTTTTTAGGGGAGGCGACCGACAGCTAAGGTCATTTGCGCCATAGGGGATGGACAGGAAAGGATGAAGGGTGGAGAGAAACCTGGCGTCGGCATTAGCCTACTCTTTACGAAAGGCGCCAAGGGGTCCGCAGCTTAACGTCCCATCCGACGGACGCCGTACTCACTCAAAGTGCCCTCCACAAAGCACCTCAAGTAGGGATCGAGATACCTCTGAAAAATATTCAACACCGCCGGGATTTGAACCCACACCCTCAGGGTGGGAAGCCAGTACGTTAGCCCCCGCACCATCTCGATCCCCTTCCCCCTTGATGCTTCCTATATTACGCTTCTCCTAAATGCTAATTGCCCGGTTGACATCCAATGGCATCTTCCACGACAAGAAATATGTGCCATCATCCGGGCGCCGAGATCCATCCGGGAAAGTTTCTGGGTCCCCGAATCTCACGTTATCGGTCGATTCCATCTCCCCCGCGGAAGTTTTCGGGTGACTCCATTACGGTCTTGGTGGGGCCGGACCCTTGCTGCTGTTATTCTGACTGACAAATTGAGAATTCCTACGGAGTGTAAGTGGTATTTTAGGCATGGGCTTTATCTGAGATCTTGTGTGCGACGACTTATTTATCAAGTGATCGGCCCTTCGCTTTTTGGGGTTTCATGTAGATAAAAATGGGCTATTATTTAGGTGCTGTCAATAGTTGTGCCATAAAAAGTAGGTAAAAAATTTGAGGACGACACAATAAAAGTTCTTTCCTCTTACGCAGTTCAAGAGTTGTTGGTTTCATTGATAAACCTTTTCAGGCACTTCATCAATTTACGGACCCATTAATTGGGATTTAATCCCAGTACCCATAATATCTTAATCAATTAAGATATTATGGGTACTGGGATGGGATATTTCAATTATCTCGAGTCATGAGCGATTGATTTTACTGCGTAGTTTATTTGTGCTCCTCGGCGACATTCCTGTTACTTGATGCTTAATTGATTAACTAGAGGGCTAATGTAGTCGAAATTTCGTATTCTGTGCCTCCAGTATATTTCTAAAATCTAGACGGAAAACGGTGGATGTTGTGGATTGGTTAACCCACAAAACTGCCTAGAACGAATACTATCATAACTATTGCATTGTTACCAAAGAATTATCGTATGGAAATTCCGTTCTTTGATTTCATTAAAGAGAGCGTACGTTGCTTCTTCTAATTCACTCTAAACCTAGTTTACTTTGAATGAACACATGTCATCAGAGAAGTGGGAAGTTAAAGTTTCTGCAAGACTTCAATAAGAGCGGGTAAAATAATCGCAGATGTTGATGTGAAAGGAGGCGGCTGGAAAAGAACAAAATGCTTTACCAAAGACGATAAATTAATGGCAGATTTTATCCTCAGAGATACAATATATACCGAAGACGAATTTGATGAAATAGTAGGTTCTCCGTCCGATCATAGGATTGCTGATGCATGATAATGACTGCTAACAGCTCATTGCGAAGATAGAGCCAGCAAATGGACCATAAGAATAAGATTTCGCGGATTGGTACGTGGTTGGTCAATTTGTATCGTGTGCCGTGGGTTGAATTCGTCCCGGTGTTTTGTGCTCGCATATTTGTATTTTGTTAACACGCCCAAATCACGTCCATTGAATTGCAATCGGAGTCATGCGCGCATGACCGGCCACTGCAATTTACTCCCTCGTCGAAAACGTGGACGTAATTGATCCAGGATCGAATTCAACAACCTGGAGAGATGTTGATTCGAGCGGTGAGGACACTATCTGGGATTTACTAAGGCGAGCAAAGTAGTTGGCTCACTTCACTCGCGGCGTTCGCCGGCGCACTCGCGCCGTAACCGTTGGTGCTCTGGTTTTTCTCCTTCGTCCCTCGAAAACCATTACTGCATCCCTTAACTAGACCTACTGTCGCCGCGCCCTTCCGTGGTATGAACGGCCTCCGCCCTGGGTGCTCAACTCCGATCTCATGCTTCCACATCTGCCGCCGTTTCTCTTCCTAACCCTTTGCCTTCCCCTTTAAATCATCTGATTCGCGTCCCTTATGACTAATGCACCCGGTGGCTTCCTGCGAGCTGGAGATGCAAAACTCATCCAAGGCGATATCTCGTGCCAATCTTACGCCTCGTCGTTTCCGTAGTCGGTTATGCCTTCTGTGTCATCCGCCCTGCTCGTACGTGATTCTTCGTCGAGGCGTCCTGTGCGACGTAGTTTCTCCTTCTTCGTCGAAAAGGTAAGGGGGGCCTTCAAGAATCTATTCCGTACTCCGTGATCTTGCGATTTTGCTCCGTTTGTCAAAAGAAATATGCCCCTCACTTTTTGAACTATTCTTTACCCTTTTAGAAGGTTGTAGTCACCTGCATGAGGAGGAATGGGAAGTAGATCTACCTCTATCAAATCTTGAAATCGAGTCTATTCGAAATTTTTGTACGCCCCTGAATGAGGCTCTTCTAGTGTGTGCTCTTAGAATTTCAAAACATATAAATATCACCCCTGAATTTTTTAGCTGATAAAATGGATGCGGTAGTTTTTGTATTTATAACATTCCCTCTGCGCATGAATTCCCGCAGTCATTTCGGTTTATCTCGTTATTTCCCAAGTGCTGCCTTTAGCTTTCACCCTCGCCACGCTTGAGATCCCAAAACTTGGCTTTTGGGTGAGTAAATGTGCTTCCCAAAAAGGGATGATGTCTACTAAGATGATATATATGTACTGCTTATAATTTTAAGAGACTATTTTATGGTGTTATCCTTCATTTACTGGCGAAGTTCTGCAGGGTACGTGGTGAGGTCAGGGATGAATTTTGACATCACGTGGTGGGAAACGCGGGAGGGCCTACTTGAGAAGACTTCATTGAACTCTTTGTTTCCGGCATTAAGGCTGACGCATGTTGTAAAATTCGGAATATTTCTTCGAGGCATTGGGCGCCTTATGTTTCTGCATGCATTTAAACAGTAGAGGGCATTGCTGAGCCAAGAATCAATAACTTGGAAGCTTAGTTTTGAACATCCGAGGATAAAAGTATGATCTTATTTAGAAATACATGGAAAGGCTCGATTTGGGTGATACATTGCAAAACCGTAACTATCTGGAAAAACTTCCCTGAGTAATATGCCTTGCCAATGCATAAGCCCGTGGACGCGCATCTCATGCTAATTCCATGGTCATTTAGTCCCAACTTTTGAGCTTCCTCATTGGATCGGAAACTGGGTTCTTCGACACGAGAGGAATATAAATCTCCATTCCGTAAGAATATGGAAAAATCACGATCACGGACCAATTTTATGAGTGAGCATGAGAATACTTGCGACGTTCCACTTATGCTCGTGCCCGCTAACGTCGACAGCGGGAGGGTAGTGGGACGGGGGCGAATGGAGAGGAGGTGGGGGGGGGGAGGAAGTGATCTCCTCTCCGTGCATCCGCCCCCTGTCCGAGGGGGCGGATGCACGGAGAGGAGATCACTTTGAGCGGAGGGAGGGGGGGAGTGATGACAGAAGGGAGGAAGGCGGCGAGGATCGGGCCGGATGTTTCGGATGTAGATGCGGCGAGGCCGATAAGAGATCGAACCCATTGGCCTCCACGGGCAACACGGCCACCGTTAGGGCGTAGGGTGTGCGGGAGGGGTCCGGTGGGAAGGCAGAGCAGGACCCCGTGCTCGGGAAGATCGCTCCTTCGCTATCGATGATCTCCACATCTGCTTGCATCTTTTAAAGTTTAAAGACACAGTTCAGGTTTGTTACTTAGTACTAAAATTAGAAGAAAAACATTTTGCTGTTATTTTTAATTGCAAATAAAACTTATGGATATAATTGAATGGTTGGTAGAATTTTTCTGGTTACATAGACACTCTGATTAAGGGAAAAAACGGTTTCTGTCAATGAAAATCGAATGGGTTAAGCTTACGTTAAGTTTATGAATTCGTCTGGGATATCTCGAGTGTTGGAAGTTGTAAGCGAGGCTCATGAATTCTTGGGAAGGGGCGGAACAGTACTCGCCCACTACTTACTGACTACGTACTCATAGCCATATCGTACTACTATAGATTAGCCACTCAGACCAGTTGAAAAATAAATGGAAGTGCTATTTTACTCGGGCTCGGCGAACCTGATAAGGAAATATTATTACAGATGCCAGCATCAGTCGTTTTGACTAAATATCAGGTTAAAATTTCCTTTTACAATATTTCCTTACAAAAATTTTATCCATTATGACGCATGCGTCTTTTCACCCTTTCGATCGGATAGCCAAGAATGCAGGGTGTTCGAAATCAGTTCGATTTGAGGCCAAATAAGTGGAAAATCTTCATTTATTACACCATAAAAAGTAAACAAAATCATTTTAAATACTCTTTATCACAATTTAATTTTCCTCGCTCTCCACCGCTGTGAATTTCTTGTTTGAGTTGTCGTATCATTCGATTTTGTGAAATTAAGAGAGAAGTGAGGCCACGCTAATTGTACATATATATAATGGAGAAAGATAGAGAGAGGAAGTTAGAGAAGGAGATATATCTCAAGGGTTTGCACCGAAATGCCAGAAAAGAGGATCCTAGAGCGGAGGAATGGGGAGGGAGGCATTGGGTTACTGCCAGCCGCCGCTATTAGCCGCTACCCCCATCCCCCTCCCCGCACGCCCACTAATCTCCAGCTCTCTCGACTTTCTCCGGAAATAAAGTCCGCGGAATGGGTTGGGAGAGGTCAAGATGTGGCGGCACGCCTTTTGTGCACGAAACGTGCGCGCCTCCCCGTGAGATTTCCCACGGACTATAAGGCGGACGAAAAACTCCACCCTTTGGGGAAGAGGGGGGGGGACCCGCTCTCCCTTAAAAGGGAAGACGCTCTCCGGCTTCACACCACCCCTCTCCCCCACGCCCGCGGAGAGCGCGCGAGTCGTGCCAGCTCCCCATCGCGCACTCACAATCTCCCTCTGCGATCTCACTCCCACCCCACCGCTTCTCCCCGCCAAACACATCGCTCCACATTCATTACTTTCTCCCGCGAGTCTCCCTTCACCCCTCTCCGACCGCCGGCCCCCTTTATCGGCTGGTTCCCCAATGGATGCACAGCTTCATGAGGTTGTCATTAGGAGAGTTTGCCCAACACTTGGGCGCCGCCTCGGACCACCTCAGTCATTCTACGGCGAATCCCCCGATGCTAATGTTCACGAAGGAGCCCTTTGTGACTGTTCTCAAGTAAATTAAGGATTGGAAATATTTAAACGGCTGCATTTTAGTATTAAAACATAGTGTATCGGGATAAGTACTTGATAAATATTATTAAAATTTAAAAATAAAATAAGAAAGTATAGTATTCCACTGTGGTCAACAAAAAAAAAGCATTCAGCGGCGTGTAAAGATGAAAATCCCATAATCTGAGGAACATTGGTATAGAGCAAATTTCCTTTACCGAAAACCCTTGAATTAGTCTAGGAACGTGAAATTGCCAAAGGAATTCATGGTTTATGAAAGCCATCAAAATCGCTCGCGTGACCAAGTGCTTATTTTTATATATCAGGCAAAAAATATCGAGTATCAAATCAGTCGATGGATTAGTAAAAAAAGGTCGACACCTGAAGAATGATTCATGCCGTAGACTTTCAGAAGGCAATTTATAGCATTCAATTGGCACCCGAAAAACATTTTAAAAACCATTGTAATCACTTTTTAAAACTGGCCCGATTGTGCGTGTTATCTTACTGTGTTACTGACCCGACTCTATTAATATGGTGTTCAACTTGTGCAGTAACGTTGTCCGAGAACTGGAGATGGGTGTCTCACGTCCCATTTCCGGCATTCTGAGGAGGATGCAATCATATGATCATGTACGCAATTGAACCTTGGCCACTGATGTATACGGTGAGCAACGCTTGAAAAATAATATGGATCGAACATCAAATACTATTGCTCCTACACTCTTAGGACTCAATAATTCAAATAAACAGGGATATCAGGTGAAAAATGATTAAATGAAAAATATCGTAATGGCGCAATGAATCCCAAGGTTTTCCGACAAGTCGCATTGCATCACACTATTATGACTATGAAACCCTCATGCTTCCAACTCGATGTAGCATATTCATTTTTTCATTCTTTAAAGACAGCAACTGGTTTGTGAAAATGGTCCGATTACGGCTTCCTCAACGAGAGGGCGGGGTTCCATTTCTCATGCAGCTGCTCTTGATTGCCAACACATTTTTTTTCATTTCCACTTAATATGAACCGCATGGAGCGCCTTTATGACTCAAAATTTTTTTTTTTTAAGTTTCACATTTTTGGCTATTGCTATAACGGTAGTCGATATTTTGTATTCAGAGTGGATGCGTTTCTATGCCTACATCACGTTAGCCTGATAATAATTCGTGAATTTTTCTTAAAATATGTAAAGAACATAAAGTACTAAGGCACAAAAGATAGCTGAAGTCCGTACAGAAACAAGGTAATAATTTTTACTGTGTGGCCAAAACATGTTCACAGTAAGTTGTACAAATAACATACACTAATTTGGTCGATCGCCTTCTAGTATGGAGGTAATAATCCCCAGTCATGTCTCCCTATTACCAAACACCTTCATTAAATCCACAGTAAAAGATCCATCGTATTTTGAATGACTATGATCATTTAGTCCTTCACGATAATCCTAAAATACGTGTGTATGTTCTCCTTTCTCCAGCGCTTACTTCACCTTCCCCTTTGCCGCAAACTAGATCTAGTCTGTGAAAATCCATTTCAACTTATTTTTTTATGCAGCCAATCCAATGCGGAATCCTTCCAGACATACACCAATCTCGATTCCATGGCAGATGAAGGGAAAAAAACGCTGGAGTCTTGCGAGGAGATCCCTTCTGCGATGAACGGATGGCGGAAAACATAAGAGATCGAAAGAATCAATGCAACGCACGAGACACAAACAGGAGCGGAGCTCGTCACCGAGTAAAGAATGAGTGATGTTTCCTCTCTCCGACAATTGGCAATTACTCCCATCTCTCAGAGGAGAAACATTTTTCACGGTCTTTGATTGGCTGCCCCAAGGCATATCAAAACCTTCGCGTTGTCGAAACGTCATGGAGTCATGTTGTGCACCGAGCAAGCGGGAATAATGGTGCTTACTCTGAGGCCGTCAACTCTTTTTTTTTGTCACCGTATCGTTTCTCGGAGACGATTGAAGTGATTGAAGATCTTTTTGTATCGAAGGCCTCGCGTATCGACTTAGGCGATGCTGCTTGTGAATGGGGAGGAGGTGCATTACAAGTGGAGGAGCGTATGCAAAAAAGATTTGTTCTCACAATGAAAGCAAAAGGGTTTCGTGGAGGATTGTGAATTCGTGAGAACGATAAAATTGCTCTCTCTTCTCCCGAGGAGTTTGCGATAAAATAAAAGTCCCTCGCCATAAAGATTTTGACCCCAGGTCTATTGTTTGGGAGTGATGTATGCGTCATAATGAGGGTGATGGAAAGATTATTTGTAGCTCCTTCATCCATGGGATTAACCTCTTGATTTGCTCTTTATTTTCCGCAGTTTTATAGTTTTCAGCGCATGCTTCCTAATGGCCTACTCACTAGGTTAATTTGAATGAATTCAATTCAGTTTTCTGTGATGCCGACGTATTAAGTGGCGGGAAGAGGATAGTCTTGCGGGATTTATTTAATAATGTTCCATTGTGCCGAACAATTGAATATGGGAACACACATGTAGTTTGCCGAGCACCTTCCATGTTCCTCGTATTTAAGACTCGAGGGCGAGATATTGGGGGATGAAGACACTTAAGAGCCATTATTCACCCATGGAAGGGAAAGCATGCGGTTGTGATGGAAAATCGAAAAATCTCTTCCCGGGAGTCCCTTGCAACCTGGCGGCGCTGTGAAAGGAATACACGCTTTCCCTAAGTGACCTAACGTACGCCTTTCCTGCATGCGGTTTGATAATGTCCATCGAAATTTGTACCTCACGGAAAACGATGTGTAAAGTTTTAACCCGAAGCAACGCCTGACATCTCACGACATGAATCATGGGTTCTTTTGCCTCGTCTTTCGCTCCACCTCCTCGTTGGCTCCTTAAAATTGTTTTCATCCTCCCCGGTGAGCGGATCGCAAAGATGCCCGGGGCGGTTGCCCTCCCCTCCCCCCCCACACTCCTTCCGAAAGGAGAGGACGGCCCTACGTTCGTGTCGGAGGTGTCATCGGCCGAAGCGGAAGGTATTGCCGCGTCGGCGCCCTGCCCGGACACCTACCCTCCCTTCCCATTCCGCCCTCCTGCTTGGCAGCGCCCCCCCCCACCCGAATGGGTCTGGAGGAGGAAGGATATTGGAGTTCGGAAAGAGGTCGAAAAGATATGGTGTAAGGAGTGGGGAGTCAACGGGAAGATTCAATGGATAGATCCTTCGTGAATGATAATGAAGTCTCCCGTTTGGACATGGTCCATTCGCTTCTGCCCCTCCTCCTCCTACCCTGTATCCCCTACGCCGAAAATATGCCCTTTCTCGTGAATATATGTGTTTTCATCTGCATAATGTCTTTGGACCAAAACTAACATCCGTCTGGGCGAGGCGCGTCCCTTCACATATCATTAGGACATTTCTAACAGGCGGCGATATGCCGCCGAGTGGAGGAATTTCTTGAAATGGAAATATGTGCATGGTTTGTTTCGCAGCTCAAATTGCTTCGAATATTTCCTCCCTCACCGAGCGAACTTCATGATGCAACTTGGAGGGCGAATTTGGAAAGTATATGATTTTCCATTGGGTTTTTATGTCTTGGGCCTTTGTTTCTTTTCTTTTTACATCAACCGCAATTGATGTAATTTATTATGAAAATTACAAATATTGTAACCATTCGTAGAAAATAGTATAGTAAATTGTACGCTATAGTTTATGGATTCCTCACCATTTTTTTACACTTAACTGTAGGTCTCTGAAAATTGTCAACACCCACCATATTGGTGCCAATCATAATAAATATGTTCCCAGAAGAGCTATTGCGATAGGCATTATTCAAGAGCTCAAGCAGAGTGAAATACCGGAATAATATTTTTCCTCGTGATAGTTCCAATTGTCTTGAGCATTGTTTCGTGTTTAAAAATGAATTCCTCTTTCTCTTTTTTCGAAATTTATTTTTAAAGCGAAAACGATTACATTAAATTATGCCGACATGTATATAATTGTGATTCTTTTCTGAAAATTATTTTTCTCTCACCTCTGCTCTTTCAAAAATATGTAATAAGGGTAGAGAAAAACCTTACTGCACAAGACGTAGCCTCATGCCTTCTTATACAATACTTTTTACGCAAAAGTGGTCGTACACGCTCGTTAGATTACCTGAAATGCAGTAATCAAGATTAAGTGTCAAAAACTAAAGGGAAAACTGCACCGTTTAGAGTTCAGGAAATAACCTCAGCGAAATGACGCGGCGCGTCCTAATGACGAAGCATAATATTCTCGTGTCAGGAGACGTGACGTTGCGGTAATGCATTTTTGATATGCAAAGAATGACTTTGGTGCGACTTTGGACGAAAGAAAGGTTTTTGTAAAACAAGAATTCTATTCCTCCGCACCTCCCCTCGGAGTTTTTTCAATAGCTACACCTGGATGGAAAAACTTTAAAATGAGAAACGTAGTAATGATGACCTTCGGCATTTCAAAATATACGGCACAGCAATATGGCTCACACCAGCAAAGGTTTATTATATTACAGCCAGGTGAGTTTTATTTTAAATGTTATTTTATCGCCATGAATGTTTAGTTCCACTCAAGTTATTCTGGAACATACCAAAACATGAAAAATGTCACAAATATGTAAGAGTATTATTTTGTTCCGGCTGGATAACACGCATTTATCGGAACGAGAATAATTCTTTTCACGCTCGTTAAGGCAATAACCGTTATTCGCCATGACTCTCACGTGAATAAAAAGAAATCAGACGTGTGATTTTTTTGTATTTGGCACTCTCATTCCTGAGCGAATGCCAACAAATGTAATATCTCGAGAGAATAGACTTGTTTACGGTTTATAAATAAAAAAAAACGGAGCAAGTGAAACGCGATGCCTCCCACACAATTGGCCAGTAATAAACAGCATTGCGCCTTGCCCTGTCGCACCATCACTTGTTCCTCCATGGCGCCTAGTCAAGGAGAAACGGATATTTTCGCATGTCCGCGGAGAGAGAGGAGGGTTTCCCCGGTGTTGCCCTTAGCGGGTCATCTTGTTGCGACCCTCTTAGCCGTTCTTCTCTCTCCTTGATATCCGGAGATGAATTTCTGTCACCGTCCGCCTCCGCGCATTGCCGTATAATAAGTCGCGGCCACCGGTGGAGGGCGCCTCCTTCCCCCATCTCATGTTGCCTCGCTTTGTTCCCCGGGCGGCCCCCTTAATGCGTGCCCCTATCTCCATCCGCTCCTCCTTGCCCCCACCCGGCCTCCACGCCCCCTTTTATTTCCCGGTCATCCAAGACACTTGCGGTCAGCATGGCGTCCTCGTCTTGCCCCATCAAAGCCTCTCCCTTCATTCGATGAAAAGTTTACGACCGATATCCGCAGAGCAGTTATGATTCCGAGTGGGAGGAGTTTCCCGCTGCGAGTCCCTTCGTGACCCCCATTTCATCTCCCCATCTCATTTCTTTGTCTATCCCAAAACGAAAAAAATGATGTTTCCCCCATTCCCCTTTTGGTCTCGACTCCACACCCCCTTCGGCCCCCATCACTTCCGAGACGTCCATGCTGATTTATTCTGACCCATTTGCGAGTCGCTCATATTCATTTCCATCTTTGCGAGGCTCATTCCGGCGTGCTGCATACACGACTACTCCCTTCAGTTATCTTCGGTAAAAATCTTCATTCTTCTTTTCAAATGAGTGAATGGGAAGGACTGACTTGTCTGGAATGCTGTCTCTTCCCTCTGGTCCTTCGTATCGCCTTCCCTCCCAGCCAGAAGAACTGTGCGAGTATGTAACTCGGTTCGCCACGGGCGCAGCCAGTAATTGCGGGAGAGAATATTTTTCGCCAATAAATAGCGGACTCGTGTTACATTCTACCCATTTTATAGGCTCTTGTGCTCCATTCTCCTCGTCTCAATAAAATATGCTTGTTGGTTGTTTTGGGAGTGGATGAGCGAGCATAAATCTTTTTTGATAATGACCTAGGCACCCATCTCACACGGGAAGGCTGCTCATTGTAGATTCATTTGTGCTCAACTTTGATTTAATCAATTTCCTCATCTATTTGGAGAATATTATCTGGAGTAAACATTTTTTTTTCCACAAATACCTATCAGCTTTGGATTTCGATTTCTGTCTTTCAGTTTGATAGATCGTCTTCATAATAGGTGGGAATCGATTTTCGAATTTCGGCTGATAACGCGGGGGCTGTTGCAGTAGAGCCAGGAAGTTGTTTCACCTGCTTGAATCGTCTAGACTCTCACCGGAACTGAACTATCACAGGAGTACAATGCATAAGAATAATCACGAGCCATGCTCTTTGATAAGTTAAGCTATAACTTATCTTCAACTCTTCATTAACAAACTAAATCCTAATAAAAATTCCGAACTGTGTTCACTGTGTAGTCTACTTGGAAAACTAGAAAACATTTCGAGAAAAGCTATTTAGGGTAAAATATAGACTTTATTCGCTTTGTGTACAATACTATATTTTAAAAAAGTTCGAATCTAATAAATAATGAGAAAAATTTCAGTTTAACCTCCTACTGCCAAGACAAAACGGAATTCGGATAGCGAAGACTGTTGATGTTGACTGACTTGGGTTGCTGATTAATTTTGTAGTGAATAGCAGGCTGCAACCCTCAATCTGTAAGGGCGCTCTGAACACTGCTCTCAAATTTATATTTTCGGAATCCTAATGGACTGAACAACCTGCCGTCGTGAGCATAACATGCATCCAAGGGAAGTAAAGGAGTGGCCACATGTTGGGAGGAAGACTAATGATAACCAGCACACAATTTGCGACAAACTAAAGAGAGAAGCCTTTTGCAATTAATTCATCCTATCTAAATCGGCTGTCGCGGATTGACTGATGCCTTTCCGATGACCAGCTGTAATTGGAGTTAACGGATCGCGGATTTACGCAGAAGAAGAAGCAGATGGACGCCCTCCATTAACTTCTCGAAGGCTTTATAGTGATCACGAGTGGAGAGCAGCAGACGGGGATAGCATTTCGTCAGGCATTTGAAGCGGTCGTCCCGCAAGGCTTGTCTGCTTGCAAGTGTGCTCTCGGAAGGGAATTTGTTGGACCGGCGGAAGGATAAGTTTCTTCTTCGAGAAAATGCATTACGGGTTGAGATAACAACTATCACACTCGCAAATAAACCTGCTCGTTTCTCGAATCAATGCCGCAGCAACAAGATCATCATGGATGCTACAATATGGCAATTACGGAACACGGATGCAAATCTTGTGTTGTCCAACAAACGGTGCTCCTTCGCTTCATGTTTCTTGTTTCCAAATAGCGCCGTGTGCTCTTATCCGAGTGATTTGTTCGCACGCTTTGTCATCTCAGGAGCGAAATTTTATGACTCTTACCTTGGGCAGTTACGCAAAGTGCGACCCGTTATAAATATCACCCCCTCCTGTTGGAAGCGATGATATTACACGTATCCGGTTGCTCGATCGGACCATGGAAAATTATGTTTTATCACCGTTTTGTTCCACCTTCACTAATAATAACTTTATAGCATCCACGCCACGCCCTGAACACCAGGCTCATTGCAGTGTTGGTATAAAAAACGGTTCGTGCAATTATTGACTTGAAATTTCTGCTGCTCGGGAATCTCAAATCCCGTTAGAGGGGATCGTTATATTGTCTCGCGCCCTCTCAAGTTATGGTTTCCGAAGACAACGTGACTTGATAAATGCTCGCTGGAATTGCGCATAATATAAAGGAGACATTTTCGTAATGTCGTTTGCGTGAGTGTTAATCATTCTACCGTGAGTTAAACTGGCATCATTACGCTTGGACATAGAATCTGAATTACCATTTAACGGGTAAATCACCCTGTTG